>NC_133616.1:48877924-49140424 GCF_964106895.1 Numenius arquata
TGCTTGATCATTATTTTTCAGGCATAAGCAGAACAGGTCTGGACATTGAAAGCACTGACTTTTGCACCCCTCTGAGATGACCAGAAGATCCAGCACAAATTAGAAGAGCCTTCCCTTTGCATGTGGTACTGCTCATTATCAGGAACATGCAATGACACTGGAGAAATATTAAATTTTGGAGAAGCTGAAGGAATCATGGGGCCTCTGTTTAAAGATGTATTTATATAGCAGTATATTGTTACAGAGTGAAAACTCAGAAAGAACGAGCAGCCACTGAAAGCAGTTTTGCAAACTGCCACCCTTATGTAATTCACAGTGTGCTGCTGCCAAAAAAAGGAGCAAGAAGCGATACTGTGCTTAACTTTAATGGGAACTCTGAAGATTGGACAAAACTACCTTGGTGGTAGCTCTGTCCAGTTCAATTGGATGAGATGAGAGCTAAATTTAGCATCTTGCAAATGTCTCCCTTGGGAGGCTGCACGGATGCTTCAGAGTCCTGCCAGATTTATCCCATCCTTGACTTTCCCTGCTATTTGTATGATAATGAGAACTGTGACCTCCAGACTGTTTTATAAACATCATGCCAGTGCAGTCCACATTGCTGAAGGATCTGAAACACCCAGTATCTATGCTTAGCTGGATACCCTTTTGCAAGGTGTGGTCATGGTGTAGCTAAGATAGTCCCTGTTTATTGGGTAGGATAAAAAATCACAGAATGTCACTTTATGGTTTAGTTTGTCTGCGGCTTTGCTTAGCTTCTACCCCTCCTGGAAACTGTTTCTGTGTTTACTTTTGCTACGTACTTTTAATTAGAGACAACACCTAGGTCTTAATGTTGAAATATTAGATTGCCTTATGGAAGCATTGTGTGCAGCTCGCTTCAAAAAAAAAAGCAGAACAAGAAAACCTACCTTCGTTGGCACCTGCTGATTTTTCTGTACAATGTGTGAAAGAGGAAATAGGGAAGTGCATTTCTGATTGTACAGCTGGACCCATACACATCTTTTTGTAGGAAAAGCAGTACCACTCTTCCAAGATGCACTGTCTGCTTTTTCTACCTTAATGAGGATTGCATACTGTGCTCTTACAGTTTTCTGAGCATGTGGGGGGGGCTGAAACTCAGCATGACACTAGTGCTGGGTACTCTGAATTCCTGCACAGTTACCTCAGCTGCTGTCCTCTCTCTCTTCTCAACAAGGATGATTAGCCAACAAGTGTATCTATCGTGCAAGCATGTGGGTTGTTGTTCCAACTATGCACACTCACCCACACGCAGAGTCTTGCAGGCTGAAAACGACAAAGGCATGTTTTTCTGGCATGGCAGTAATGCAGCCAAAATTAAAAATGAAACAGGGAAGAGACATAAAACTGAAACGTAACCATTGTGTATGTGACTGCATTCCACAATTTTCTTCAAAGAGCTTGCAAACTCTTAAATAGATGTGACTCTTGCAAGATAAAACAACTACTATGTTTGGGAAGCTATTTAAATATAAAGTCAGGGACTATTTTCTCTTCATAAAAGAAAAGTCTTGTGCAGACCCCTGTGTGCTGCATGCAGTGGGATGTACAAGGGCTGAGGACAACTGCAGTCTGCAATGGATGCGAACGGTGGCCAGTGGACCTTGACAGCTGAGGCAAGCCACTTGTCTGTGAGGTGATCGTCCTTTTTAGATTTCTTTAAACTGGGAAAGGCTCACAGAGTTTACTATTTTCATTTGTCCCCTGCCCAGAATCTGGCCCTTGTGTTCGCTGTGTACAGAGGGATACTGGGGTATTTTACTCTCACAGAAAAGACTTTGATCTCCAAGGGTTTTACAGGATCTGGCAAGGGGGCAACATGCTGGCAAGTCTTAGTAAAATGTAGATAACTCCACCATTGTGTTTTCCCAATGATATTTCCGGTGGGTTTTTTTGCCTTTTTTTTTTTATTATTAATGAGAGACTGGATATGATATCTCTCTCTAGTGCCTTGGAAGAGAACTGTAGTGAATGACACTTGTAACTGGCTTGCCGAAAGAGCATGGATGCTGTGAAGAGAACTTCTGCATTCAGACTTGGCTTTCTGAACATTCCATACAAATCCCTGGGTCATCATAACCTTTTCTGCAGAAATGGAATTCTGTGGGCCAAAACCACTGGCCATATTTTCTTTAGGCTAAGCTGAAGCCAAAGGCAAGGTGACCTTTCTTACAAAACTGGCTGTTTAGTGGATGTTGCCTGCAGGTCAAGGTCTGGAGCTCACTGTAATTTTTTCATCACTGAGTTTGAACCCTTGAATCAGCTACAGTGGAGACAGCACTTCAGAGTAAAAACATGCTTGCAGAGCCTGATATCCTTCAGAAACTACGCTCTGTGAAAAAGAATTACAACTTTTGCCTTAAAGAAGACAGTGGTGGGTCTGCAGTTATTTTAAAGATGGGACTGATTCAGTATGTGAGAAACGCTTGCTCACGAATGGAATGTAAAGAGGACAAAGTCTTCAAAGCAAAGATAAAAATTTATTAAAACGAGTCAGCTGAATTGGGTGCCCCTTCCCCTCCCCCCCCCCCCCCCCCCCCCCAAAAGAGGCACACCCAGTTACAAAACTTAAGGTATTTATACCTTCCTGTCCCTTTTCCCATTGGTCCCCATTCCCATCGGTACTCCAGGGCTCACATTCTTTTGTGACCAGTTAGCATATCACAGGCTTAATCCACTCCCGTTCCTTTCAAGGAATTGTTCTCCTAAATTACCCAATCCTGCCCACGCCCCCCAGCAACCAACCTGATCCATACATTATCCCTCTCTGTACCAAATGGACGAAACCCACAAAATGGCTGAAGCAAAACCCCCAAGTTAATCTCCCACAATCCACCCCCTTTTACTTATCACATTTTTGCTGAAGCCCCTAACTTTGTTCTAATTTACACAGTATTAATTGCAGCTTTTCATCTTGTTCTTTCTTCTGATCTCTTTTCTTCAACGTTATGAGCTTCTGAGCCGCTATATCCTGACCCGGGGATGCCCTCTGCAGATTCACTGGTAGACTGGTTACTTGCATTCCTTCTACTACACTAGAAATCAATCTTATAAAACATGATATAAAACTGGATAAGAAGAGTAATGTACATAATAGGAATGCAAATGCATGTAATAGGAAGAAGCCCAACTCTTTCCATCAAGCCACTCCTACAAGGTTATCCCACCAGCTGGCATCTATCATAGGCTTCCATTTTTGCACCGGGACGTGCTAATTTGCTGATGTTTATTGCTATACCTCTTACAGCTTGTCCATTATCATCAATTTTAAGGCAACACTCCGAGGTGTTAAATTTGCCGCATTCCCCACCTTCTTCTGCTAGCAGGTAGTCTAATGCTCATCTATTTTGGTATATTGCAGTTCTCATCTGTGTTTGTTGAGTTGCTAATAATTTTAATGCTCAGGCTGTCTGATTGGTAATCAATTCAAGTACTGGTTGAATTATCCTATTTAACATACATTGGGCAACAAACAGGATGAGCTGGAAGCCACTGTGCAGCAGGACAGCTATGATGTAGTCACCATCACGGAAACATGGCGGGATGATGGTCACGACTGGAATGCTGCGATGGATGGCTATAAGCTCTTCAGAAGAAATAGGCAAGGAAGGAGAGGCGGGGGTGTGGCTCTGTACATTCAGGAGTGTTTTGACTGTATAGAGCTAGATTCCAGTGATGATAAAGTTGAGTGTTTATGGGTAAGGATGAAGGGGAAGGCTAACAAGGGGGATTTTGTGTTGGGAGTCTGCTATAGACCACCCAACCAGGATGAGGAGGCAGATGAAGTATTCTATAAGAGGCTGGCTGAAGTCTCGCAATTGCCAGCCCTTGTTCTGGTTGGGAACTTCAACCTACCAGACATCTGCTGGAAATACAACACAGCAGAGAGCAGGCAGTCTAGGAGGTTCCTTGAGTGTATGGATGGTAACTTCCTGACACAACTGGTAGGAGAGCCAACCGGGGAGGCGCCTCGCTAGACCTACTTTTCACAAACAAAGAAGGGCTAGTGGGAGATGTGGAGGTAGAAGGCCATCTTGGTCTTAGCGATCATGAAATGGTCAAGTTTTCAATTCTTAGTGAGTTAGGGAAGGGCGTTAGCAAAACCTCCACCTTGGACTTCCAGAGGGCAGACTTTAGCCTGTTCAGAACCCTGGTTGGGAGGGTCCCTTGGGAGATAATCCTGCAGGGCAAAGGGGTCCAGGAAGGCTGGACACTCTTCAAGAAGGAAATTCTAAAGGCCCAGGAGCAGGCTGTCCCTATGAGGCGCAAAACTAAATGGCAGGGAAAATGGCTGGCTGGTTGAACAAAGAGCTTTTGATGGGACTTAGGGAAAAAAGGAAAGTTTACTACCTTTGGATGAAGGGACAGGGAACTCAGGAGGAGTACAGAGATCTTGTTAGGTTATACAGAGAAAAAACTCAGAAGGCAAAAGCCCAGCTGGAACTCAACCTGGCCATTAATATAAGGGACAACAAAAAAAGTTTTTATAAATACATCAACAAAAAGAGAGTCAGGGAGAATCTCCATCCCTTCCTGGATGCGGGGGGAAACATTGCGACCAAGGACGAGGAGAAGGCTGAGATACGTAATGCCTTCTTTGCGTCTGTCTTCAATAGTCGGACCAGCTATCCCCGGGGTGCTCAGCCTCCTGGGCTGGAAGATAAGGATGGAGAGCAGAACAACCCCCCCATAATCCAGGAGGAAGTAGTTAATGATTTGCTTATGCACTTGGACATGCATAAGTCCATGGGGCCGGATGGGATTCACCCAAGGGTACTCAGAGAGCTGGCGGGAGAGCTCACCAAGCCTCTCTCCATTATCTATCAACAATCCTGGTCAACAGGAGAGGTACCAGACGACTGGAGGGTGGCCAATGAGACGCCCATCTACAAGAAGGGCTGGAAGGAGGATCCGGGAAACTATAGGCCTGTCAGTCTCACCTTTGAACCAGGAAAGATCATGGAGAGGATCATCTTGAGTGAGCTCTCATGGCAAGTGCAGTGCAGCCAAGGGATCAGGGCCAGCCAGCATGGGTTTACGAAAGGGAGGTCCTGCTTAACCAACTTGATCTCTTTCTATGGCCATGAGACCTGCCTTCTCGATGCGGGGAAGGCTCTGGACGTTATCTACCTGGACTTTGGTAAGGCCTTTGACACCGTCCCCCACAGCGTTCTCCTGGAGAAGCTGGCAAATCATGCCATAGACAAGTGTACTCTTCACTGGGTAAAAAACTGGCTGGATGGCTGTGCCCAGAGAGTTGTAATTAATTGGGTAAGATCCAGTTGGCGGCTGGTCACCAATGGTGTCCCTCGGGGCTCGGTTTTGGGGCCAGTCTTGTTTAATATCTTTATTGATGATCTAGATAAGGGGATTGAGTGCACCCTCAGTAAGTTTGCAGATGACACCAAACTAGGTGGGAGTGTTGATCTGCTTGAGGGTCGGAAGGCTCTACAGAGGGACCTGGACAGGTTGGATTAATGGGCCAAGGCCAATGGGATGAGGTTTAATAAGGCCAAGTGCCGGGTCCTGCATTTCGGTCACAACAACCCCAGGCAACGCTACAGGCTTGGGGAGGAGTGGCTGGAAAGCTGCCCAGCAGAAAAGGACCTGGGGGTGTTGGTGGACAGCTGGCTTAACATGAGCCAGCAGTGTGCCCAGGTGGCCCAGAAGGCTCAGGGCCTTCGTACCTCCTCTGGTAAGGGGGCGTATGGTTCTGCAGGATTATCTCCTTCCTCTGCACTATCCCCCCATTCCTCCCCATTCTTCAGTATCTGGTCATGGGGTTCATTCCTGGGGTATTTGCTTTCCTCCTGACTTGCAGGCTCCTTAAATTCAGAGCCTGACAAACCCAATCTTCCATCAACCCAAACTTTAGCCAATACAATGGGTCAGACCTAATGGGTTCTTTACCCCATTCAAACATACAGTACTGTATCATCCTTTTCTTATCCTTTCCTCAGGTGCAACCTTGCCCCCAATTCCTGAGCATCACCTCTAAAGGACTGTCAGGTGGAAAGCTCAGCCCAGGATCCTCAGATCCCTTTTTTTCTTTTCCCCAGATGCAACCTTGCCCCTAATTCCCGAGCATCACTTCTAAGGACTGTCAGGTGGAATGCTCAAAGAAGGATCCTCAGATACCTCTTTTCTCTTAAAATCCTTTTATCTAGGCCTATTTCCCATTATCTCTGTTTCCTGTGGGACACCGTTCACCTGGAACCCTTTCGCTTCACCCCTTCACTGGCCAGTCTCCTCGCAGAGAAACAGAACCGCGGTTAGAAGGGCTCCATACGCACTTCACAAATAATTCTGTGTCTCATTCAGACATTCTCAGTCCTGCTCTCTCAGCTGCCTGAGTAATACTTAACAGTCATTTTTCTTACCCGGGTCCCATGCACTGCAATTATTGGCTGCCGTGCGTAACTCAGTTCTGTCAATTCATC
Source organism: Numenius arquata (assembly GCF_964106895.1). Lineage (NCBI taxonomy): Eukaryota > Metazoa > Chordata > Aves > Charadriiformes > Scolopacidae > Numenius > Numenius arquata. The sequence continues at coordinate 48,884,386 of NC_133616.1, forward strand.
AACTCTTCCTTCCCCCTTCTTTGCTTCGAGAGTCCTCCATCCGGATAGGACCCGCTCCCCTTCACGGAATGAGACAGTAGGTTGGAGACTGCTGAATCAGCTGGGCACACCTCTCCGGTCTCGCTGCCACGTCTTGCAGAAACAGGGGTGTTGATCCTGGATGAGCCCCCAGATTGTGAGAAACGCTTGCTCACGAACAGAATGTAAAGAGGACAAAGTCTTCAAAGCAAAGATAAAAATTTATTAAAACAAAATGAACGAGTCAGCTGAACTGGGTGCCGGTGCCCATGCCCCTGCCCCCCCAAAGAGGCACACCCAGTTACAAAACTTCAGGTATTTATACCTTCCTGTCCCTTTTCCCATTGGTTCGGTACTGCAGGGCTCACATTCTTTTGCGATGGGTTAGCCTGTTACAGGCTTAATCCACCCCCTTTCCTTTTAGGAGTTGTTCTCCTAAATTACCCAATCCTGCCCACGCCCCGCAGCAACCAACCTGATCCATACATCATCCCTCTCTGTACCAAATGGACGAAACCCACAAAATGGCTGAAGCAAAACCCCCGAGTTAATCTCCCACAAGTATTTCATCTAAGGAAGGAGAAATAAGGAAAATAACTGCTTTGTCTTCTTTTGACATGTTGAAGTACATGACATCTTAAGGTTTTAAACTAGTTTGTGGGGGGAAGAAAAAGCTATTGGGTGTAGTCAGAAATTGATTTTGTTTATGGGTTCACTTCATCTTAGAAAGAAAGGCAAATTTAGATTCAGAACACCTGTCCCTAACAGTGCAGGTTTACAGTATCTATAATATTTCTTTAAAATTTCATTGTAAAACCAAATTGAAATGACAGCACAGCTGAAGAGAAACTAATTGCTAAAAAATTATAGATGATAAAACTAACTGTGAAACACTGAAGGAAATCAGCCAACAAAAAAACACTTAAGCTCTTGGGATGCTGTGCCTTGAAGGAAAGAGCGGTGAATGCTTATTTTGCATTTTACTAGGGAGAATTTTTAAAGGAGTATTTTAATTCTGTGTGCAATGAAAATCCTCAGTGTGAAGTCAATTTATAAGACTGACAACAAATATTTTCTAGGAATTGTTTACTAGTAAAAAATGCATAAATAATAAACCCACTAACAATGAAAGTTGAAAGCATTGTGAATTTACTAGAAAATGTCTGAAAATGTTCACTTGGGACCTTGCCCCCCATATTTAGGAAAAGACTCCATAAAGCATTTCTTCTAAGTGAGAAAATAACTATATTATGCAGAGTTTCCCCTCACCTTTGCCTTTGAAGGAGGAACTGCTCCACAGTTACTACTTATTGAAGTGACATACGAAGCCAGTGAGAGAAGTGTAGCTGGTTTGGTTTCCACCATCCAAGAATTTGGCCATTTGTCCCAGTCTTGGCAACATGAGGGATGCTGGCATGAGACCATCCTGATAGAGTCTAAGGATGGACTGCTGAGGAATGGTCTTTGCCTAGCAGGGCAGTGCTTCCATTCAAGAGTTCCCTCAGCAAGCTGGAGATAACAGGAACTCCCTGATGAGAGATGTAAAATGGGTCATTTAGCATGGAATAACCTCATGCAACAGTATGGGCTGGGGACTGCCCAGCCAAAGCAGCATCTGTGCAGAAATGGTGGCAAGGGTCCTGGAAGCAAGCATGTTGAGTGTGCCAGCCAGCAAGCAAAGTGCACAGTGGTCTGTGCCAAGGGATGTGATTTTTTTCTCTCTCCTCAGCACTGCTGAGGCTGCAGCTGGAGTCCTGCATCCACTGCATAAAGGATACTGATAACTTGGAGCGTGTCCAGGAGTTGAGGGGGCTGGAGCACTTGATGTATTACTGTCGTCAACTCCCTAACAGGTGGCTGTAGTAGAGATGGGAGCCAAACTCTGCTGGACCTTGCACAGCAAGGGGATAAGAGGCAAACTGCCACAAATTTCAGTAAGGAAAACTGGAACAAGATTGTCTTGGTTCGGTGTGGAGCAGAGCCAAGTTTCTGTTCCGTGAGAAAGGCTCTTGCTTACACTTGTTGCTGGGGCAACCAGGGTCACCTGACTCAGTTGTTTACCCTGTGGGGGGTTTGCGACTGTGGCAGGCGCGGACAGGTCAGGTGACCCAAACTGGCCAATAGGGTGTTCCATCCCATCTGCCCCTAGCTCACTATAAAAGCTGGGGGACTAAAGGGGTCAGGTTGGCTCTTCTTCAATGGCTTGCTGGTGTGAGTGTCTCTTTTTCTTCAATGACTGACATCTGAGGAGAACCCTGTCAGTTCATCTACCTTTGATCCCAGCCTGTGGGTTCCTGATTCAAGATTCAGAATCCAGTTCCCATTTGTCACTGAGTCCTGTGTGGAACTTCCCCAGTGCCTGTCGGTGACATCTCCCTGGGAGCTTGATGTGGTTTTGTATATATGTATCTATTTCATTATCTCCTTTTTTATTATTAATATTTCATTAGTTTTGTTTTTTATAAACTTATGACTCTCTCTATTTCTTTTCTTGCTCTCCTTGGAGCTAGAGGTGGGGGAGAGCGTCTGCTGTCAGTGGCCAAGCTGGCCTAAACCATGACATTTTTTCCCTGAGGGAGCTGAACACTGGGGCAGGCTGGGCATCCCAACCCCTGGAGATATTCAAAGCTTGACAGAGAATGGCCCTCATCTCACTTAGGTGTTAGAGCAGGAGGGTGGACTGCGTGGCTTTCAGCCATGTTTCCCAACTTCAATTATCCCATGATTCCTTCCCATTCTGTGGGGCCTCTGAGGCCATGCTTATTTCTGGGCCTTGATCTTCAAGGGAGACTAAGCTGCCTGATCACCACTAAGAATGGACAGAGGAGATAAGCGTTGTTAGATCATATTCTCTGTTACCGATCTCCTAGGGTTGCCAGGAGTTAATTCACCCTTTTACATACTAGTTCTTAGCTGGCATGCAAGAACAGATTTAAGGCCAGAGAAACACAAATCAGCACTCAGTGTCCCTAAGTACATTAAGGTGAGCCTGCTGATAGAAGTAGCTGGGCAAGCATTTGAAAAATGATATCAGGTGCATACCTGTGAAGGATACACTTCTCCTGACATACACTGCTCTCACCTGTTGGTGAGTGCCTAGTCTGCAGATATGCAGAGAGAGCATTCCACCCCACTCCTGCCTCCCACTGCAGCCAGTGTGTGGGACTGTGTGTGTGAAAGCCTTTAAAAGCTCTTTGTGCCCTCAGCATTCCCACCTGATTAAAGACTTCTTGGCCTCACATGTAACCCATATTCAAAACTGTTTTGGTCAGAGCTTTCTCTTCCCTGCCTGTCCTTGATGCCGGCTCCTGCCAATACTTGTCTGGCTCCAGGACCCATTTTACTTGGCAGAGCCCCTCTAAATGCAGACACAGAGCTTTGGCAACATCCCAACTCCACCTTTCTTTCTCTTTGTCTCTTGCACAACACAGAAAGGCATGCCTTACTCCAAAATGCTTGCAAATTTTCATGGATGCTATCAGTCCCAGACTCACAGAGCAGTGACATGTAACATGCTATAGACTGTATGTTTCCAAGATGCACTCAACAAGCTGCTCTGTATATTGCCTTCTGTGGAAAAACACACATTGCCTTCTTGAACCATACCAGTCTGTTACAGCATTTTTTCTTTGGCTCATTACAACACTAGATCAATTCTACCGATCTGCACTTATTTATAGGTAACTGGTGACAAATGAGCTCAAATTATTCACTTTTTTTGCAGCAAGACATACACAGCTGTAATAGAACTGGCCAAATCACAAAAAAAGTGATAGTTCTAAATATTTTTGTGAATAGACTTACTGACATATTATTTGTCCGTAAGTATTTTGACATAGTTCACAAAACTGTCTGTAGTTGTCAAATGTTAGCCAGGCATTGTGTTTTGCAGTGCTCTCCCTGAGTCTATGATTCCTTGGTTGGGTGCTGCGTTATTCCCAAAGGCTGTGTTCCTCTTCTTTAAGAATTAGCATGCACATAATCACAGAACAAAGCCCACATGTTTGAGGTCACTATTTGCTATAGTAAATAGTTGATATAAATAAACCGTGAGCCAATGAAAGGCTAAGGCTTGGTCACATGACCCCTTTACCAAATACTTATGAATTACTAAGATGTTGCAAGAAGGTTAGTGGAATTCATGAGCAGGACAAACTGCTAAACTTACAACACGTTTTGCTGACAGTAAAATGCAGTCTGTCTGCTCAGTGAAGAACATACCTGTAGGGGAGAACAAAACCACAGTAAAATCATGGATTTGATGTTTTTCCTCTGTGACAAGTTACTGCATTTTGCTCACTGCTGCTGCATGTCTATGGATTTGTCAGCTGTTTGGTTTCCAGTAAGCTATAGGACTTCAGCCCGTATCCTTGTATCATCCCTCACTCCTGTATTTCCAAATATGCTCCCATTTCCTGGTTACCAAAAACTCTTTCAGGTTTCTAGAGTAGCATGCCATGCTGGAAACTCAGCAGCTTTGATTTCCAGTTCTGCAGCAGTGTTTAGTGTCTTTTTTCTCTCCCTGCTCATAATTCTAAGTGAGAATGGCACATACAGAAATATGACATGACAGTGCTTGTATGCTGGCAGGCAGTCAAGAAAATACCTGCTGGCAGGAGAATCAGAAAACAGATTTCTTGGGAGTTCTAGCCTATGCTTTCTGTGACCTACTTTATGCATCTTGAGCGTATGCAGAAACATGAGTAATATTGTAACGCAGAGGCCGTGAAGCTATAAGAAAAAAAGGGATTGTGTCTTAAAAGTGAGATTTATTCTGTTCAGATGGCCAGTAGAAATCTATTCATGATTTCTATTCTGCTTAAACTCTTTAAAAAATTTATTTAATTGTCATTAAAGTGGTACACGGACATAAAGTTGATCCTCTGCAAGTTGTAAGCATGCAGAAGAGGGGTCCAAAGGAGGGATTTCTGGCGTAATGTTGTAGTGGCTTTTCTGATTTGCTGTTGTGTCAGCACCGACCCATCTTTGGGTCAGAGGTGAAAAAGTGTGGGATGTGGAAACTGATACTCTGGAGGAGGCTCCGTCCTTTTTCCTGTTTCCTGCTGGGATTTTCTGTGGGACAAGTAGGAGCACATTTCCACATGCAGACCGGCTTCTCCGAGTGCGCAGGCTGCTGGGGAGTGCAGAGTTGCTCTATCGACCCAGGGGAGCTTCCCCAAAGCCACCCTGCCAAGGGTCCCTCTCCATGCAGCCGCAGCAGCAGCAGCAGCAGAGCCTCTTGCCTGGGCAGGCATGCACCTTGGCAGCAGACACCACAGCAAGAGCAGAGTGGTTCCTGTATTTTCAGGAACAAAAGGGCTGGATCCAGGCAGTCACATGAACAGAACAATGCATAAACAAGGTCTGCAATTATTTAGCTGGCTCTCATCCCCAAAGCTGAGCATAAATACGTATTAGAGCAAAGCTGGCCTGGTAGCTTGGTTATTTTTTTCCATCTCTTGGCCAGGGAGTTGGTGGCGGCTCTGTTTGGACCATGCATCTTTAGCATTCCCGCAATCAGGCTGGTGTCTTAGAACAAGTGGTAAGCTGAAGCAAGCTTTATGGAGACCTGCCAGTTTCTCCTCCTCGATGTTGTTATTTCAGCCCTGGCTGCTTTTCCTGAGGAACTTTCCCTTCAAATGGGTATCTGAGATGTGATGGCTGAATGTCTCAACAGTAAAGTACATCTACAGGTTTCCACTCATTGCTGTCCAGAGGGTGTTTGAGCCAGAGATGTGTAGTAAATATTTTCCAACCATTTTCTGCTGGTATTAGAAGTGTCAAGACACAAACTTTCCTTCTCTCCTTGACAAATTTGCTTTCATGAAGGTAACTATACCTACTATCAGCTTTATCTTGCTTTGTGTTGTAAACAACACCTCCCATAGCTTCTATTTCAAAACCTTACATTTCAAAAAGAATCCACTAGAACCCAAAGTGTAACCTGGTATTTCCAGAAGAGATACACTTAGTGCCTAGATTTTATGGAGATCATCTTACTTTGCAGACAGAAAGTAATGTTTTGTTTTGTTTTAATAAAAAAAGTCCCAAATCCTCTTCTCTGCTTTGAAAAGTATTCAGGGGGATGTGTCATTGTGTGTACACTGCAACCAGACTTGTGGCTGTGAAGCATTGCTCAATAGGACCCTGGTGCAGACAGCTTTTGGCCTCAGCCTAGAGCAGCTGGCAGTGATGGGGATGGGCTGGCCTGGGGACCCGGGCAGGCAGGTGTGCCTGCTGTCCCAAAGGCTGTGAGCGGCATGGAGCCGAGCCAGGGGCTGCCATGTGGGGCTGATGTCAGCCCCACCGAGAGGGCTGGGTGCTCCACACCATTGGCTCGTGCACCAAGTCCTGGCCAGGGTCCCCAGCGGGTGCCAGCCACCCCAGGACCCTCAGGCTTGGCCAGCCTGGTGTTGCACACTACTTAGAGAGCTTGAAGTCTACTTGCTTCTAATAATATCTTTACAGAAGATTTTTGAAAGTGGCCGCAACAGGTTTATCACAAACAAGGAAAGCAAGGGCCCAATGCAATGGGAATAGAGCCCTATTTGCAGAAGGTCCCAGCTCCCTTTGTGGCAGCTGGGGTTGAGGTAGCCCCCCCGTGTCCCATGCTCCATCCCTGAGCCACTGCTGGGCCTGCTTGAGGCTGGCAGGGCACTGCAGTGGTGTGCAAGGGGGTGTCAGGCAAGCTTCAGAGCCATTTGTGCTTTTTTCTTTTCCTCCTGCAGCTCCTCATGCTGCCCAGTTCTCCTGGTAGCTTAGAAAGCCTCTCAGTGTCCCAGACAAATGCTCAGTACTGCCCTTCCCAGCACATGCAAGGGCAGGTCTTCTGCTTTGTGCAAAGGATGTATGTCATGGTGCTAATAAAATAGATTGAGGATGAGGCCAATTGGATGTCCACCAAGGACTCCACCAAAAGACCCCCTATTTCTTCTCTTTAGAGTCTGTTTGCAGTGGGTGTAGCTCTGTTGTAAGTGAATTGTAGCCTTCTGCTAAATTCAAGATGCTATACATATCCCAAGCATTAATTAGTATCTGTACTTGTAACCCAAAAAGCATGATGCATCTGACCTCTTTACAGCTCTGTAACTGCAATGGAGGGGCTGGGGTACATTGCTGAAGGACAGAGTCAAGGCTGTGCTTTCTACCTGCCAGCTCAGCTGGGAGGCAGCAAAAAAAAAAAAGGGCAGCAAAGCAGCTGCTTGCCTGGCTGCCTGTGCAGAGGATGCAGTCCCATCATCCGTGTGCTAGCAGAGCAGCCATTGCTGCCTTTGTCAGACAAAGGCCCCATGAAGACCCTTGCCTCGAGGTGGTCTGGTGATGTCCTTTGGGGAGCATGGTGGTGCGTGCTGGTTCTCCTTGAGTTTTAGACCTCATTGTTGATGGAAACTTGCCCACCGGCTAGTTTTGGAGCCTGCACACCCATCTAGATCCTCTTGTGGTGGCTTACTGAGTATATACTGTCTAGGCAAGTGTCTTCATGCATAATCCCCATTAAAGTCAACTTGGAAAAGCTCCCAGTGACTCTAGCAGGCATTGAATCATACCTATAGTGACCTCGTCTTTCAGGTATCCTGCCTGTGCTGAAAGCCTGCTGAAGGGAATGCAGGACTCCATTTGCGCTGCCCACAAAATCAAGTCCCAGTGACAGAACCCTGGCCTGCCACTGGAGCTAGGAGCAGGTTAATTGCCTAGGCTTCCTCTCCTGCATTTTGTCTACGGGTGTAGCAGGGTGTGGAAACAACTCCAGCAGTGTGCCCATCGGTCCCTACAGGTTGGCCTGTTTACAGAGGGTCAGCTTGATCTGGAGAAGGTGAAGGTGATCTTTACAAGTCAGGTTTAGATAAAAGTAAAGACAACATAGAAGGTAAAAAAAGGGGGGGAGACAATGGGTCTTATTTTCCTTATAGTGTGAAGAATGAGCACAATGAGTAAGTGAGACACTTCATTGATCAATATGGTACAGACATGGCTGCTCAGACTTTTATTTTACAAAAGCTCAACTGTTCACTTTCTGGACTTGGGACTTTGTGCCTGTAGGAACAGCAATCCCAATTCCACACATTCCACAGGAACATAAAAAAGAAATGAATCACATACTTTATGGAAACATAATGGCGTCTAAGTAGATATTCAGTAAACTTTCTTAAAGTAGTTAATTTTTTTACTTATTTTCTGTCTACTAGAGACCAATAGTTTTCTAGTAGAATTTATGTCTGAATATTTGATTTTTTGTTTTAGTTATCAAACTGCCAGAGAAATTCAAGACTGACTAAAAGTGAAATTGGATTTTACTTTTCTTGAAGAAATGAAAACCCCCAAAATGCCTATTCTAGGTCAAGCAAAAAAACAAATTCTGACCCCAGACATATGTATCATCCCCACTTGGGGAATATCCAATGAGAGTACATAAATGAACACCTAGAAATTATTCACAGAAGCAGCATGGACTTGAATCTCCCATGTCCCCAGTGAATACTCTATTCAGTGTATTATGGGCTGTTCTTCAGGAGACTGTCTCAGCCTCTTCTGTCAAACACCAATTTCTCTTGCATGCAGCTCTTACATGGATGCACTGTTTGCTACACATTCAAAGCCTTTGTCACTAAGGTACACAGTGTTTCAGGATTACAACATGGTGCTGGTTAGAAATCAACAGTCTCCACACGCTGTGTACTTTGGTTATCCATTTGATCCAATGATTATTAAAAGGATTTAAAAAGACAGTGTAGTGAAAGACTAACATTATTTCAGCCACTTGCTGGAAGAAAATGCAAATCCACAGGTCAGTCTGTGATGCCAAGGAATGTGTTAAGTGAAGATACCCAAACTTTCATTAAGTGAGCCCAATCAGCACAGCGAGAAGTCCATCAGCAGCTACATGTAGTTAACCTGTACAGCACTTTATCCCTCCCTGGCATGCAGAAAAGGCATATTTTTTTTTCAGCTCTTAATCTCTGGCAGTATGAGGAGTGTCACTGGTTTCACCATGTCTTCATGTACAGGGAAGTATTTGCAAGATTAGGGCTTTAAATCACAGTCTTAGTACAGTACATACCTACATCTGGCATGTTCACAAACCCCACTGGCTTCCCTTGCTCAAAGTGAGAGAGGTTAAGTGCATGCTCCCTTTTCGAAAGGTCAAGGCCTTTCTTTGTAAACTAATTGAGGTGAGAGGTGTGTCATACTCACTTCATAAAGAGCGGTACTTACTATGCTCATCTGTTTTGGAGTACAAGCAGTGTTGTCTGGTTTTGATTGGGATAACACTGCCACTACTTTCTGTCAAGAGAGCTGGCATGACATACAATTTGGTTTCCACTGTAAATGGTTATCTTTACAAACTCTGAATGCGTGTTTTGTTAACATGCACCTCAAAAATTCACAGATTCTGAAAATGTCCCTTTCAGCCAAGTAGCATGCTGGCATGGTCTTGTTTCTCAAACAAGGTGCAAAGAAGAGGGAATTCACTCCCTTGCTTAAATGAGTGGTGTAGGTACTGCTGGGAGTCGTTGCTCAGCTTCTGCCATGAACTGGCGTCACCAGCTTCCCTTTCTTGACATCAGCATCCCCATTCAGGTTTTCTGGTCTCTTTGATGCCAAAACAAGGGCTGGATCATTAACCATTTTGCACTCTGGCCTTGCTGCAAGGTTTGTTTGGCTCCTTGTGTGCCACCAGAGCTTAACACCACCCTTCATCTCACTTGATATACCCTTGATACACGCTTGGTATGAGGGTGCCTTACCTCAGCTACTCTGGGCTCCTTCTTTAGCTGCTGGCAAAAGAGAAACATATTTCTGAAGTGTAGTTCAGCTCTTAGTTGAATACCTGTCACAAGTTGCCTAACTTTTTCTGTTCAATTTAGAAGTAGATGACTACATTGGAGCAGTCATCTATGGGGTAAGACTGGACTGTCACTTCATTTTAGCCATTGACTAAGACATTCTAAATTTTTTGCTTTACCTAGCTCCAGGCAAAACAAGCTCTTTTGCTGGTCAGACAGACAATATACTGTAACATTCATTCATTTCCTTATATCTGGCTTTGGATGGAACTAACAGATCCTTCTTTCCTCTCACATCTCAATCACCAGCACCAGGCAATGCCTTCAATTAGTGTAGAGCCTTTATCTAACATATATGGAAGTTAGGCTGATTTAAGGTGAAATACTCACAGAGCCGCGCACATCTCATTTGATAAAGTTCAGTACTATACAAGAGGATTTCCCAAAATATATTTAATTGAGAAGAACACCCAAATACATGGAGCTAGCACTCCACTATAAGCACACTTTTGTGAACCAATGTAAATATAGTCCAGAGGTAGCCGTAATTTTGTTCTGTAGTGACAATGCTTGTACAAGTCTGAAGTGAAGAGGTTTCAGCTTCACGTGTCTGACAATCATCTGATTATTCAAGCTTGGTAAAATTTATCGGCTTTATTTCCTTTCCTTCCTCCTGACACTGTATTTGTTGTTTTTGTGATTTTATATTCTGAAGTGGAGGACGGTAAAAGCTAACTAAAATAGTTTTGAGTTCTAAAGAAAGCATCTTCGCAACTGTTTTAATAACTAGTATCACCCAAGATTCACAGCATCATTGATCACAAAAATTTCACCTGTTATTTTAAATTCCCCAAGCTGTCTGGAGCCAAGAGATGACCACTTAGGTAATAAGGAGTGCTAATGCCTGTAGTTGGGCTACAAGTATTACATGCTTTATATAATGTTTATTTTTTAAACAAACAAACCAATCACAAAATATATTACTTCTTTTTTGTGATATATTTTGAGCCATATCCATACATGTCTTCTTTCCTTACCCATACTCTTATTCTGTGGAGGCTGTAGCTACCATGCAGTTTTTTGCCTGCATAAGGAAATCATTTTGTGGATGGCATGTAGTTTTCATTAGGGTTTTAGTGAAATACTTACCCGACAGAAGCTGGTACGTGAGTACGTGAGATGTTATACATCTGTATGGGATGGGGACATGAGTTGTCTTTCTGCAGGAGTCTGTCATGACTGAAAAGGCTATGGCACTGCAAGGGCCATGTTGCCCTTAAGTTTGTTTTACTGTGTTTTGGAGCAACTGCTGATGGTCCCTAGATATCATGTCAGGCCGAAAAACTGGTCAAAGAGATAGAAGATGAGAAGCTTCTGTACATATTTGAGGGAAGCAATGTTATATGTGGAAAAAATGCCTGCTTCCTTGAATTTCATTTTCAGGTTATCTAGTTATCTCACATAGTGTTGCAGGAGGAACATTGAAGTCCTTTGATTTGGTGCCTTTAATGAATTGATCCTGGCAATGTCATGCAAGTTTTGAGCAATGTGAAAGCATGTAAAAGCATTCGGAGGAGAAAGCAAAAGGCCTTTGAAAAAGGATCTTACAACTGCTATGGGAGGTAGTGGTTTTTCTGCAATGACATTACTGCACAGGAAACAAGAAACCGCTGGGTCAAAGAGAATGTCAAGGCACTGGGGCCTGGAGCATCTTTTCCTTGTGTAGACTGAGTAGCGATACTTCCAGGGTAGGTAACAAGACACACTGCTGGCCCATTCCAGTTAGGCCCCACCTCATACTCATTTTTTTGCAGGTGCAATTCTTCCTTTAACATGTATGCATAACCCCTAAAGGCAAAATACCAATGTACACCCTGTCACCTACTCACAGTTTCAAAGTATTACCCCAGAGATCTGCATTTATAAATGATTTTTTCTATGATAAAGAAATCCTTTAGAATTAAAGAATAAATAAGATAAAGAATAAATAAGATAAAGAAGCCTTCTATGATGTTCTAACTAGATGGCTGGATGAGGGGAGAGCAGCAGATGTCATCTACCTCGACTTCAGCAAGGCTTTTGACACTGTCTCCCATAACATCCTCATTAGGAAACTGAGGGAGTGTGTGCTAGATGAGGGGGCAATGAGGTGGTTTGAGAACTGGTTGTGTGATAGGACTCAGAGAGTTGTAATTAATGGAGCAGGGTTGAGTTGGAGGCCTGTAACCAGTGCTGTCCCCCAGGGATCGATACTTGGTCCAGTTTTGTTTAACATATTTATCAATGACCTGGATGAGGGGACAGAGTATATCTTCAGCAAGTTCGCTGATGATACCAAATTGGGAGGACTGGCTGACACTCCAGAGGACTGTGCTGCCATCCAGCGTGACCTGGACAGGCTGGAGAGCTGGGCAGAGAAGAACATAATGAGGTTCAATAAAGGCAAGTGTAGGGTTCTCCACCTGGGGAGGAAGAATACCAGATACCAATATAGGTTAGGGATGGACCTGCTGGAAAGCACTACTGGGGAGAAGGATCTGGGGGTTCTGGTGGATAGTAAACTATCCATGAGCCAGCAATGTGCCCTTGTCGCCAAGAGGGCCAATGGGATCCTGGGCTGCATAGGGAAGAGTGTGGCCAGTAGGTCGAGGGAGGTCATTCTCCCCCTCTACTCTACACTGGTGAGGCCACAACTGGAATACTGCATCCAGTTCTGGGCTCCCCAGTTCAAGAGAGACAGGGAACTACTGGAGAGAGTCCAACGTAGGGCAACAAAGATGATTGAGAGATTGGAGCATCTCCCTTATGAGGAAAGGCTGAGAGAGCTGGGACTCTTTAACCTGGAGAAGAGAAGGCTGAGGGGAGACCTTATTAATGCTTTTAAGTATCTAAAGGGCGGTTTGAGGGAGGATGGAGCTGGACTCTTTTCAGTGGTTCCCAGAGACAGGACAAGGGGCAATGGGCACAAGCTGGAACATAGGAAGTTCCACTCAAATATGAGAAAAAACTTCTTTACGGTGAGGGTGACAAAGCAGTGGAACAGGCTGCCCAGGGAGGTTGTGGAGTCCCCTTCTCTGGAGATCTTCAAGACCCGCCTTGATGCAGTCCTGAGTAATGTGCTCTAGGCAATCCTGCTTTAGCAGGGGAGTTGGACTAGATGATCTCTAGAAGGTCCCTTCCAACTCCAATAATGCCATGATTCCATGATTCCGTGATTTAATGCAAAGATTGCTAACCTGGTCTTTGCCACATACCCAGCCACACAGAAGCTGCACCCCTCTCATCCGTACGTGAACTCCATGGATACATGTGAAAAACCATTAGCAAGCTGTCATCCTCAAAACCATTAGCAAGCTGTCATTCCTGTGGTCTCTACAGTTGTTACCTGACAATTTATGGAGGCAGTGTAGCATTTGTTATGTGTACAACTTGTCCCTGATAAGTCTGGTAAATAGCAACGTGCCAACTTTTGCTGGCAGGAGTTTTCTCTTAAGGCATTTTTCTTTGCTGCTGAGAAACAGATCATTGTTCTAACTTACATTTTGTACACTTAAGGTGTGTTTTCAAGTGACAGAAAAGTAAGCCACTTCACCTGCTCTCTGGGACAAGAAAGACTCACTTAGCCATGGCCACCTTAGGAGACATAAGAACATATGCCACTTAAACATGTCTTCTTATGGGTCATGAAAACCCTGTTGGGTAGCAAAATTAGACTGATATTTCTTTAGACAGAAGAGGACAAATCTTAGGGCACTTCTAGTGTCACATTCTCACTGTTCCCACTTGGCTGGCACCTCTGAGTGCTGGATTTCTTTCAGCTTGTATGATTGCTTACGGTGTGCAAATCTGGGACTGTATCAGGAGGTGAGGGTGTCCCTGATGTCTAACTCACTTTGAGTAAGTTTGAATGGCAGCCCACAGAGTATGGCGACAGAGCATCTTGCTGTCAGGTTGCAAGGAAGCATCACTGTTCCTGTACACTCTTGTTGTCATAGCAAGTCTTGATGGTCTATTCACTACCACCCTGAAAGCAGGAGAGGTGGTGCTAGCATACAAATGTTCAAATGGGTTCACTGCACGCAAAGAGAGGTACATGCTACACCAGTAGTGCTCGAGCTAAGCATGAATGCAGTTGCTAGTAGAAAAGGGAGGGAGAGCTATTATGGCGATTTTGAGAGGGGGAGGTAGCTGGATGCTACTGTAACATACATGTTAGGAAACGTAAGCAGAGATGCTATGAGCTAGAGAGGGTCAGAGAAGAAAGACATAAAAGAAAATTAAAGTTCTGTATTAGTTCCTTACACGATATTATCATCTATTCATATAGGAATGGAGAAGGAGAAAATAACTAGCAGGCTACAGAATAAAGGGCCTTGAAGTTTTTCTTAAACACCTCTGGGTTAGTTTACAGTACAAGCAGCCGGCAAAAAATGTGGATGTGGTTTCAGTGAGCAGAGCTAATCCAAGTAAGAAAAGAACAATGTTTACCCAAATGCAGTGAGCGCATGACTATGCAGATTCACAGGAAAAATTTCCCAATGTCTTGAAAGCAGTGCTGAGACTGCTCACGCTGCTCTGCTGTGACCCCAGGGAGAACCATTTCTCCTGCCACAGCGTAAAAAATTACTGATTCAGGCATTGCAGTGTTGGCCTGCAGGGAAGTGTGAAACTGATGCTGGCATCTCTCCTCTCCAAGGTCTTCGTGTGCCCTGTGAGACTGCGTGAGGTGTCATCTGCCCACAGGAGTAGCTCTGAGAAGTGCTCTGCACGCCTGGAGCCCAGCATTGCTGCTCCTCTCCTGCCATGCACTGCTCACCTCCCCTCCCTCTCCACCCTCCTTTTGTTATATTCCCATGCTCTCAGGCAAGCCGTGTAGTGACTTTTTTCACTTATTTTTGACCTCTGGGTGCAGGGAATTACCCACAAACCAGTTGGTCATTTAAGATCAGTCATTTAAAAATAGGAAAGCACAGACTCAGCACTGACTTGTCATGCTTGCTTCCACTCTTGCTTTTACTAGCATAAAGCAGGAACAACTCTACAGAGGGGAAGGATGCTACACCTTCTAGGAAATCACAGCCTGTTCTTTGCTAGTGGGCTCTATAGGCCAAATCCAGTTTCCTTTCCTTTAGGCCAACATGCTTTTATTATACGTTGGAGGGAGGGCAAAGAATTAAGACAAAAAAAGAAGGGAAGATATTCTGATATCAACTCTATGTGGCAGAAGTTAGTCCTTAGATAAGGCACCAGTGCCCATTTCGCTCAGGGGCTATTTTCTGTGCAGCACTTGAGAAAAGACACCTCTTGTGCTTTCTCATCTTTCTGTATTGCCTTGTGCATGTCCCATCCCTTCAGGGTGACCCCAGAGTCAGTCCTTTGTGGAAAGTTACGCTCTTTATTTATCTTTCCCCATCAGCAAAGCGTAAAAGACAAGGCTTGCATATTATTTTTTTTTCCTTTCTACTAGCTTCCTGCTCTCCTAGCGTTGTATTCTGTGCTGCTGCTGGCAGGACATCATATTATTGCTACAGCAGACCAAATACAAACTCTCCAACATTGTTGTTTATCACTTAATCATATTGAGTGCATTCAGCATTTGTGAAAGGCTCTGAAAAATCATTTATTATTCTCCACTAATTTGGAAAAGGTTTGGAGATTAATTTACCTGTTGGCATGTAGAGAGTTACACCATTCCCTTCTACTCTTTTACTCCGGTGAAGTCTCAAATAGGCTCTGGGTCAATGCCAAAACCCCCTCCAGGCAAAATGCTGTGGCCAAGGGAGGAGGGTGGTGTGCTGGTGGCAGGGCTGGGTTCAGGGCTGGGAAGCGAAGTTAGGACAGTATCTTGATAGCTAGGGGACAGTAACAGTCCTTTCCAAGAGCAGCTTCTTATTCCTTGGTACAACGTGCTTATAAACTTCAGGTATTTATACCTTCCTGTCCCTTTTCCCATTGGTTCGGTACTGCAGGGCTCACATTCTTTTGCGATGGGTTAGCCTGTTACAGGCTTAATCCACCCCCTTTCCTTTTAGGAGTTGTTCTCCTAAATTACCCAATCCTGCCCCCGCCCCCCAGCAACCAACCTGATCCATGCATCATCCCTCTCTGTACCAAATGGACGAAACCCACAAAATGGCTGAAGCAAAACCCCCGAGTTAATCTCCCACATAAATAAACTCCCAAAGGCAGCTATGCTTGTGGAGAGAAAACAGCTTCCCACCTCCCACGCTAACTGTTGACTAGGATGGTATCTAGTTATGAAATTCATCTCAGTTTTTTCTCACCCAACACTGCACAGCCCTGTTTATGTACAAACTATCTTGTATTGTTGCCTTCTCTTTAGAGCAAAAGGGGTTTCGGGCAGCTGAGGGGAACGACAGAAAGAATACTGTGAAAATTGCACAGTTTGCACCATTGTTTGTCCCTTTACTCAAGATCCTTGTGAAAACAGTGTCTGCTGATGATCATTAGAGGAAGAAAATAAATCTTGGTTTCCCTTCCTTCAGTGAAGGAAGATGGTGTAACATGCTTTCTGCAAAACAACCTTCTGCAATTACAGAAGGCACTGGCCACAGAAACACTGCAGCTCGGGATGCTGTGGCTGAAGGGCCATCATTATTCACTTTCTAGAAATTGTTTCCAGTGCTGATTTATCAGGCACAAAATGCATTGCAAGGGCTGGAATCCAGTACACAAAGGACTGTCTCTGAGTATTTGCTTTCTGCTTAAAAGCCTTCTCAGTTTAGCACCCTAGCATTGTGCAGTAGATGCTGAACCCACTGGGTAGATTGCATGATTACCACCGCCTGGGGAGCTGTTTGGAAATGGGATGGCAGTTAATCCCTC
The DNA here is from genome assembly GCF_964106895.1 of Numenius arquata. Lineage (NCBI taxonomy): Eukaryota > Metazoa > Chordata > Aves > Charadriiformes > Scolopacidae > Numenius > Numenius arquata. Next base: position 48,901,035 of record NC_133616.1, read on the forward strand.
AATAGCTACAGTAACACCCTGTTGCAGTTCTGAGGTATTAACTGTAAAGCTGCCAGTTTGCCCACTTCGAAGGTCTGTTTAACTCTGTGTTGAGCAGTGTTTGTTTGCAGGTGGTCCGTGTGCCCACCCAGGGCTTATCAAACCAGCTGGCTGGAGAGAGGAGGCAGCCACAGTCCTCCTGGCTCACACTTGCTTGGGGAAAGCAGGCGGGAACAGCCACAGGGAGGAAAGCGGAACCATTTCCAAGGAGCTTTGTGCAGGCCAGGATCTCTTATACTTGAGTATACTCATATAGCCCTCGAATTTACAAAATATACTCTAAGAGAGAAAAAAAAAAAAAAAATATGAATTGTAACCTGACACTCAGTTTAGCCAGTGTTCTCCAAAAAATCCAGATGGGTGGTCAGTCAACTTCCCAGGACCTTACCAGCATATGCCTGCACAAAACAGGTTTCGCAAGGAATCTTCATTAGCTGTACTGTGATGTTCACTAGAATGAAAGTGCAGAAGCTGATTTTTTGGCTGCATATACATGTATGTTTATAGATGTGAGATTATTTAAAGATTTTCCCCAGGTATTTGCATGTGTTGCAAAAAGGCACAAGTGCGCATGCAGTGATTCTTTCCAAATGCACATGTGGAAACCTTTTTAAATATAGTGCTACATACAAATCACACTAGGATTATGGGTCAGACTCTATTCTCAGCTCTGGAGAAATAAATGTATGGTGCTTCCTGTTGAGATCCACAGATTGTCCTGCAGAAAAAGTCTAAGTACATACCTTTTAGAAAATGGCTTGATTCCTGCAAACTATGTAGATTTAGAGGAACTTATTTTCATGGAAACAGGTAGTCTACTTATCCTGGAAACGGGTTGAGAGTACATGTGATTTTGCTCCAAGAAGATGGTAGGAATACTACTTGTCATTTGGAAACTAGGGTCAGAATATCTCACTAAAGGGGATGAAGAACAAGAACCTGGCAACAACTGTCTCAAATGAGGTTTTGTATAGTAAGGTTGTATTTCTGGCTTTGTGGTCTAATTACCACAGGTAGAAATGAATTGGACCTTATTTCCTCTGTGAAGAGCCTCATGAAAAAACATTATAGGACCTGAAGCTTATGTTGATCTTGTTGCTTTATTAGCAACCACAGTGGGTCAAGGTAACCTTTTTGACAAAACACATTTTCAAGCCATGTGCAGTGGCTGATCTCCCTCAGTGCAGTGACCTAGGACTGTATTTTCAAAAACGAACACCAAGTCCCATAAACGAGAACACATATGAAAGGTGTGCCTTCATTTCCAGCTACTGCTCCCAAAGTTGCAAGTGCAAATTATGGGACCATGGCTACTTTGGTGGACAGTTCTCTGTACAACCTAATTTCTGTGAATTAAGCCTTGAGCTTGATAGAAGCTTTTTAGGGTGTGAGAACAGTATGAACAGTATGTAAGGTGTCCTGTGTACATCTGTACACAAACACATGTGCATGCAGTCATTGACCTTACTGCATGTTTTAAAACAGAAATTGCAGAGCTATGAGATGTGTCTCCTCTCTTACGTATTTTTACCCTTTGCTATCCATAGAGGTCACGTGCAGTATATGTGTACAGCTATACTAACCCCTGGCAGCCAGTGTCTCTGTCAGAGCTCACAGGCTAAAATTTTCTCAGCAAAAGAGCAGCATAACCCTATGTCCTCGGAGAAGGGCTCTGTATTGACACTACTTATGTGAGTTTTGACTTTGCCCTGCCTCTTGCCTCTTGTGTTTGCTGGCATCTGGGAATCTGCAGTGGGGTCAGAGAGCAAAGCTGCTGTCATTGGAGTCATGAACCTGCCTGCAGTGAAGGACAGCGAGCCCCGCACTGGGAACATGTCAGAGCCAGACACTTATTTTTTCACTATTCCCCTTGCCCTATGAGTTTCCATTGGCAATCCAAGTGTTTGCCCTTCAGGCCTTCCAATCGTGCTATTCAGGGAATTAATGTTGACATGAAATGATAAATGGGGGGATGTGTGTACAAGGCTGTTACTAAATGACCAGTTTAAGGACCCAGCTGCTGGCAGTGATGGTCTGACTCTTGAAGCTACTATGGGCAGCAATAAACGCCCTGGTTTCACAACAGAAAGACAGACCTTCAGGGACCTGTCTCAAAAGCACTCGAAACCAAGTGGATTGCTGCAAATGTGCAGACAAAAATTCTCCTGGGAGAAGAGTGCAACAATTTCTGATTCTCTACTTGTTAAATTACCTGCCTTTCTGGAGCAGGTTTAACTCCCTTTGACAGCTAGATCCTTCCGTGCACAAACTTTGTGCTTAGTGCAGAAATTTGCAGTCTCCATTTCTGGAGCATCAGCTGGTTGAGGAGCAAGACTTCTTACTACTCTTACCTTTTTTTTTCTCAATTTTCTGACAGGCTTTGCAAACAGTAAGCAGCAAAGCTTACTGTTTCAAGATGACTTGGATAGGTGAATGCCACTGATCTTGACACAGGGCAAACTGTCTGCAGATCCATGCATGAAAGCTTTGCTATACTTTCCCATTCTGCATCTGATTCTGGAATCTGGCTGTTTGCACAGCTATTTACACGTCTTTAATTACTACGCCACCTGAGGATAAGCTGAATGATCAGCTGCTTCTGCATAGATATCTAGAAAGGACTTTTTGTCTTTCCTTGAAAGAGGTACCAGGGCTGTCAACAATTTCATACATGATTAAGTCTCTCAGCTCTCAGAAATTTGTATCTCCATTGTCTGCTTCTATAGGTGAATAGTAATTGTGTGTGCACGTGGAAGCTTAGAGCTGACCATCCCTGCATCTGTACCAGTGTATCTGATTCAGAGATATGCTTCAAGGCTGCTGTATGAGTTCAGACTTCAGATGGTGTTCATGACTTACCCTGTCAGTGAGTCTCAGTCAGCTGTGGTTTCTTCAATGGCAAAGTAGACACCAGTAGTCACTACCCTCACTGGTTTTGCCACTAGCCACCTCGTGCCACACTTCAAGAGTTCGCTACTAGTTGTGCAGCTCACTTGAGCACTCTGTGCTGGAGGGTGGACTGATCTTCATTGGACCCACAATTAAAAAGAAATTAAAATAAAAACAGGAGCTTAGCAGTGGCAAAAATAAAAGGAATCAAATTAATTTCCATAATCACTTCCAATGCATTATTTGAATGGAAAATAGAGTTGCAGCCTAAATAAACTTGAATCATATATTGTGATAATTTTAAATAAAGTACAAATAAAAAATTCAGGTAAGATTAAAGAAAATAAGTTGCAAGTGCTATGGTGCAGAGAAGGAAAAGATGTTTGAAGAAGGTGGCCTAAACAGTGTTGCTTTGAATAGTGAGACCTTTTTTCTACATGCTGCGTTGCAGCTGTCATCTTTAATAACCCCACTGCTCCCAGAGAGCATTTTGTGGAGAGTGAGTGGTCTGAAAAGTGCCTGATTACGGTCTGCACAAAATGACCTGATCATGGGGTGCAGGCTTCTTCTCCTTGTTTCCACATCTGTAACTAAAAATACTATCCATAGTTTCCTAAAATAATTTTTCCATAGAAAAAATTGCAACTGCTGTTTGATCAGCAATTACATGCACGATCATTAACTGGAAGGGAACATGGACCATAAAGACAAGGGGATGTCAGCTTGTTAAAGGCAGAGTGCCTGGTCTTGGTGTCCTGCACTCACTTGGGACTGTGCCAAGTTGCTCAGCCACAAGCTCACTTCAGGTTGTGGGAGTTTCTCTTCCAAAGAGGGAACAACTTAGAACTGCATAAAAGCATTGTAAACAATGTTGAGAAATCCAACCATAAAACTACACCTGCTTAAAAAAATTACAACTTCTGTTGGGATGTTCAGCAACATCTTCTGGCTGACTTTCCCCAGACCGTCAGAGGAACGACTGTCAAATTCAAACAAGTTTCTCCATCCAGCTGCCCCTGTGCCACATCTGGGGAGAGGGAATGGCGTGTACCTCTCCTGGCAGCTGTCAGTGCCCCAGCCAAGCAGCCCCAATTGCCAGAACCGTTGCTTTATAAACTGCAGGAGGTGAAGTAATGGCAAAACTGGGAGAAGAAAATTACTTTTTTACTAACTCAAAAAATGCTGCTCTGTGATGGTTTCCAAGGCTTCTTTTTAGGTAGAACTCTTTTCCATGCTGCCTTCCTGCTCCCCAGGAGGGAGCTCAGTGGTGGGGGCTGTCAGGGAGCTGCAGAGGTTCGTTTGCTGGGGGATGGCTCATGCCACAGCAGCTGGTAGACTACAAGCCTGGACTTTTACCTATGTCTTAGCCACTCCTCTCAGGCATGACATGTGTGAGTTGAAGCATATAAAGGAAAAGAAAAACCACAGTTAGTATAAGATAGGGAATTTCCTCTGAAGCCGGTAAAGCTGGGTGCTTCTAAAAAGTCAGTGAGGAGACAGATGAATCAGGTGCCTGTATCTAATAATCTGACTCCAGAATACCATCTCCTGCACAGACCACATTTCTGCAGTGATTCATCCTTGCCGAGAAGGATGCAATGCCTGCATGGACTGTTATGACCACGAATAGGAAAAGGAAGTGTGCTTTCCACACTATCCTGATGCCCTTGGCATTTCTGCTCAGTGGAGAGTTCAGAGGTGCCTAAGTGCTGTGGGAAGGACGAGGCAAGAGGGAGAAAAGGGAAGCCTTATTTTTTTGCTTTTGCTGGCAGGGGCAGCATTTTCCGTCCACCTATTGTTTCTCGTCGGGTGGACGGCTGGAGTGGGTGGACGGGTGGAGGCTGCGCTGCAGGTGCGTTGGGGATGGTGTGCGGTGCAGTGCGGACGGTGGGTGTGGTGTGGGGGAGCCGCTGCCAGCTGCCAGCCCCGACTCTGCCCAGCAACCCGGCCACGCTCCATCTGCCGCTCCCGTAATGAGCCGACCAGGCCTCTGGCACAAGCCAACTCTCGTTCCCCTATTCACCCGCATTCTCCTTTAGGCGTCCTATTGTTCTTCCCTAATGGCCTTACAATAGCCTTGCCTGTTGCCTTTACAGACGCAGGGAGGCCAACCGGGGAAAGTCTTAATCCCTGCTTCAAATTAAAGGGTCTCCTCTGAATTAATAATGTTGGCAGGAATGTACTGCCTGATTCGAGGGGATGTATATCACTCTTCAGCCCTCAGCAGCTGTGATTAGCTGGGGCTTGAAGTGTCCTGCCACAATATTTCATCCCGCTCCCCCCACCTCCTCCCCATGAGCGGTGTTGCCACATGGCCTGTCTTGTGGTGCCTTTTCAAGCCCTGTGCAGCAAAAATGCCCCAGATAGGGTGACAGATGGGGCCGGGGTAGTTTGAGGCTAGACTGGGGCCTGGGGCACTCACTGATAGCTCAATTTGCCACAGATTACCATACAGAGGAGCAAGGCAGGACAAGGACCGCCAGGCTGGGCTCAGCGAGGAACTGTCTTGCAGTGGGCTCACCTGTATCCCAGCCCTGTGCAAGGGGGGATGCTGATGGCTTCGCACTTGGAAATATTTTACTTTCCCTCCCAGTCTGAAGGCCCGGCTAAAAGCTGTGTGCAGGTAATCTGTTCACGGCACAAAGAGAACCCCTTAACAGCAAGCCTCAGTGGTGCTGTGAAGAACAGCCAGTCCAGTGGGGCTGCAGTTTGGCTCTGGTGTGCTTGGTAGGTTTGCGGATAAACCAGGAAAAACATATCCTTGTTAGAGGGTCATTGGGTGTTGCCAGGCCTAAGCAATCATAGGATCCTTCTAGCAACGAAGATAAAGGCAGTGCCAGCCTGACAACCTCCTTCCAGCCAGAGAATTTTTCTTTCTGGTAACAGGAGAGATGGCTACAAATGAAATAAGAGAATGGCTGTGTTTTGCTTGGTAACGTTCCAACATGAGGACAGAAAGATCACTGCCAAATTTATTTCAGATAGATTAATCAAGGCATATTGTTGACAAGGCATACTGTTGACAGGTGGCACATCAGAAAATGGAAATCTTATAAACTGGGCAATTCCAAAGTCTCTGTTGGGGAATGCCTGAAAAAGAGAAATTTTGCAGTGTCCCCTCCTGTGGTGGTGGCATTGTAGCTGCACACAGTCCAGTTCTGTCTGTGATGCAAAACCGAGCTCCTCTGCAGCGTGCCAGTCACTGCTTGGGACCTCACCAGGGCCCTGCCACCCTGTCTGTCCTGAGTGTCCCTTCAGCGATCACATGCAAGATAAATTTTCCTCCCTGAGTGAGACAACTCATTTTGGCTGCTCCATTTTTTGTGTTTGTTTAGCTGCCCAGTGTTAAGAGGCCACAGCTCCCACATGCGTTGCTAAGATGTCTCCTGCCTTTGCTGGATACCTGGACTGCTTTGTCAAAGGCTGCTGCTGCTACCAGGAGGAATAACAAATCACCTAATGATAGCATCTCTTAATACTTCTGCATGCTATTCCTCCTCCATAAATCTCACCGAACTTGGCACCAAAAATGCAAGATTCCTAGCCCAATTTGCATATGGGGAAAGTGAATCATGGGCCAGCAGAACCAGCAATGAAAAGGCAGGTCTTGCAGGCCACTCTTGCGGCACATGCTTGCTAACCCCTTCTGAGTGTTGAAGTTTTATCCATTTTCTTTCTGCCTGATGCTTACTATTTTTATTTTGAGCTGCCAGTTTTTGACTGCATGTTGCTTCTGGAACATAGGAAGTTCCGTTCAAATATGAGGAGAAACTTCTTTACAGTGAGGGTGACAGAGCACTGGAACAGGCTGCCCAGGGAGGTCATGGAGTCCCCTTCTCTGGAGATTTTCAAGACCCGCCTTGATGCAGTCCTGAGTAATGTGCTATAGGCAATCCTGCTTTAGCAGGGGAGTTGGACTAGATGATCTCTAGAGGTCCCTTCCAACTCCAACAATTCCCTGATTCTGTGATTCCTGCCTGTGCCCTTCATGGCTCTGCATGGGGGTAGGTAAGGATGGAATTTGTATTTGCGTAACTGACAGCAAAAGACATCCATTTGTGATTTCTCTGAGTACTTTAGGAAAACTCTGGCTGCATCCAAATGATTAATGCTGACATTCCCCACCCAAAGCAAGCTACCATTTATTGAAGAAGGTTATTAGAATCCCTAAGGTGTCCATATATGTGTAGCTCTCTGCGATGTGGCATCTCCTTTGTTGCCTAAATCCGTTGCTTTCTACACATTTGCTAATCTTGAAAGCACTGACAGACGGCTCTGTCAGATCTGCTCACAACCAAGGCACGTGGCCTCCGATGCGTGGAAATGTTTTGCCCTCTGGCCAGGAGTGCAGCCTGACACCCACAGTATGCTCAGCAGGTGCTAAGCACTAAGCATGGGGCAGGTGTACCGTATGCCATATGGTCCACTTAGCATACTGTATCCTTTAAGTCCTTTAAATTACAGGCCAGGTAAGATAAAGAAAGTCAAAACACATGTATGGAGCAAGCTGGAGACTATACACTGATAACACATAAGTTGTTTCTTATCATGTAAAATGACTAAGAGCGGTCATTCTGGGACTAAACCCAGAATTATCCGCTTGACTGCAAAAAGGTTATGGCAATGAAGGGTTGGGGAGGGTGGCTTGTTTGTTCCATTGCTTAGAGAGGAAACTATGCAACAGACTCCTGCAAAAGCAACAGATGAGACAGTCACTTTTTAAATGCTCAGTCTTTGGGAACCACTGCATGTAGAAATCAATTAATTTCCAATTTAATGATTAGCCAGAAGGCTAGTGAGAGGAATACATGCATACTTTAAAATAAAGTATGGGAAAAGGAAATTAAACAGTTTTAAAAGTATGAGGTTTTTACATATCCTCACCACAAGACATGAGTTTGCAAAGTGAATTTCCTTAAGAAACTCCTCTGTGTTCCAGAGGCGCTAATGTATTAGCATTGAGAAGAGGCAAGCACATTTACATGACTAATTGGGGCCTGTAGCTACTATATTTGCAAGCTCACTTGCAGCAACTGCACTGGCAAATGACTATGGTGTTGTGCAATTTATAATTTGTGTGCACGTGTGCCATTTTTGCAGGTACAAATCTGGCATGCAAATGTGCATATGTTAGTGCAGATGCAATTATGCCTTGCATTTTTCTGGTGCTAAATAACCATGTTTTTCTTCATCTTGATGTGCAGCGATTGTCCCTTTGCACATTAATGTAGCAAGATCACTGGCCCAGCCTCACGTACTCATGCTCATCCCTGCTTTATTTTAAAATGCTGGCCTCCCTCACTACCCAGGGAAATAGGTAAAATCGTGATGTATAGGTCTTTTCTCCCACTCCAGATTGTTTACACTGCTCTCCCTCCAGAACAAAACTTTCAAATGACTGCTGTGTAAAAGAGGAGAATCCGCAAACCACGTGCCGGGCTACTGGAGGCCTGTCCCTTTCATACCCTGTAATTTTGCAGGGGATTGTTTCAGCAGCAAAGGTATAATGCAGCTATCCGGGGAGTCCTGCCCTTTGAGGCTGGGTGTTTTGTTCTGAAATCAGCCAAAGTTCAAGCTCATACGTGTGCGGAGTCATGGTGGGAGAAGGCAGGGGTGGGTTTTCCAACAATGCTGCATTTCAGAGCACGTGCTGCCAACTGTTGCCAAAAGCACATACATGTAGATACTACTTCTTCTCAGCCCCGGCGCTGCCTTCCTCATTGTTTGGTGTGGGCAGGCGGCAGGCCCCAGCTGACAGCTGTGCATTGCATGTATCGCTAACAGCTGCCTTTTCCTGGGGAGAAATTAAAAGATTAGGGGGATGTGGGCACGTGCTGGCTTCTGGAGATGGAGACAATGCTTGATTTTGGGTGGAACTTGTCTGCAGCGGCCGACAAAGGAGCTAGGCCGGAGGGAGGCGAAGGGTCACAAGGGCTCTTGCTTTAGGGGAGACAAAAGGAGGGAGGAAGGAGAGGAGGAGGAGGAGAAGTGAAAAGCGGCTGCAGCGGGGCTCTGAAAAGGCCGCCTCGGTCCAGCAACAGCTGCTCCCGCACAAGAAATTTGAGACGGTCCTTTCACAAACACAACGGCTGGCAGAAGAATAGAGAGGCCACACTTGAACAAAAATGAATCGTTTGCAATTGAAAAGGGGAACTGAGAGCTCCTAGTGTTTTTAAAAGTCTGCACCTAGAGGACCAAGAAATGATTAGTCAAAGTACAACACAGAACAGGAGAAAAGCGTGCCGCGGACCAGAGGGGGAAGTAAATCCCCATGCTGCTATTAAAAATTTATGCAAGAGCTATTCTCCACAATAACCGATACAGAAGAAAGCATCCGTGTATGTATGTGTGTATATATATCTACTGTGGTGCTTTGCCAGGCTGTTGGCCTCGAGCTGAAATCTAGTTTATTGGTACAATTGGAGCAGTTTGTTTGAAATTAAGATGAGTTGCACCTGCTTAAGAAATGACAAAACCACTCACATCAGAAGTCAGCAGAGCCATGCTGAGTGTATTGGTGATCTGCATCCCATGAAATCACTGCCCCAGATACTGCTTGCAAAAAACCCCGCAAGGGAGGGCTACTCAAAGATTTGGTAAAAAAAAAAAGGCACACTGCACGGAGTGGAGTTGAGTTCACAGAGGAAAGGCCTCTTAGAGCATTACCCCTGTTCCTTCCTGACACAAAGGTATAGATACAGTTTTAGATATTAACATTAATAAATGACAAATAAATATGAATGCAGTCCTTTTCCAGAAGGTCTCAGCTCGTCAGTAAAAATTGGTGGATACCCATACAGTGAGGTTTGCCATCACCCTCCTCACCAGTGCTGCTTTTGGGCAGGATGGTGCTTGAGTGTCACTTTGAAATCCACAAGTATATGTTTACCAGATTTCTGGGGACTGTGGTGCAGATCTTCTTTTAAGTTATATCTCTGCAGTGGCACTAAACGTTTCTGCAACCGAGTCAGCAGGCTTTGCACAATTCAGTGGCAAAACTGTTATGTGTGTGACTTTGTGATGGATCACATTATGGTCAAAGAAGTAAGTAACTGAAGCAGATTATGCTGCATATGAGAGCAGGGAATTTGAAGAATGTAGGCCAAGAGCAAAATGACAGAAATGGTAAGGAATTTGTAAGTGGTTTATACTCTTAAGATTACTTTGCAAATTGACAAAAGCAGTAGGAAAAAAGACAGGATAGAAGTGGCCAACAATGGCCCTTTAGTCATTGACACAACTTCAGGTAGCTGAGGTAATTTACTTGAAGAAGTCTCTGGCACTTTGAGTACGAAAGAGTGGCTGAAGCAGGGCAGGATCCCAGTTCATGGCCCATGTTCATGGGCTGATTGCTGACAGGGGCAGTTCCTTGGCTTTGGGTTGTGCCATACACAGAGGAAGGTTTGGTTCCTTGGACAGCCCACCCTGCTGCAACAGTTTCCTCTTTGAGGAAGAGGACAGCGGGCAAGATTCAGACTGGTTTGAACTGGTTGGATTACACTGATATAAAATGTCCCTTTTAATAGTGGATGTTGGATTATCATCAATGTGATATAGTGCAGCACCTTCACGGCAGACATTTTTGTAGTTACCATTTAGAACAGGACTTTAGCCCTACCTGAATATATAGAAAGTACTGGCACAGGGGTAAGAATCCTGTAAGAATCCAGGGGTAAGAACATATAAAAAAAAATCCTATGTATCAGGATAAAACCGTCTTTTTGTTTTATGGGATTATTGGCACCTTTTTTCTTACTAAATAGAAGCATTAGCTTTATTTACAGCATGCATTCAAGCTGCTGTAGTTGCATTTTAGACTTTTTCCAGTTCTCTGTGAAAAGATTAAATATAGGTCGACTCAATAAAAACATGTACATTTGTTTTTGCTAGGATTATGCCATATTTTTTTTGTGAGTGACTTTGAACTTGTTCAAAGGTAAAAAGTTGGATTGGTGCTAAAATATCAGAGTAGCCATATTTTACCTAAGCATTATGCTCTTCTCCACAGAAAACAAGGTCAGAAGTTTGAATGAAAAAACATAGGACCATATCTGAAAAATGTCATATGGAGCACAGACAAAATATCTGTGGATAAAAAAAGGATAAAAAAATGATGGACCAGGAAACACTGTTAATGTAAGGATATACATTTTCATCTTGTTTGAACTAGAGATGCAAGGAATGTCCTTTGATAATTATATAGCATGGGCTTCTCTTTGGCGAAAAATTACATCTGTTGAGACACCAGTGACAGTAGTGGAAACAATCCAATGTAAAACAGGTGTAAAATAATAGTCTGGGCCACAGTCACTGCAGTAAAACTTGAATCACCCTTGGGCATACAACACAGGTGTCAAATGAATCCTTGATAGTTTGCCAAAATCACAAGTATGTTGGATTGTTGTCATCGGGAATAAGGGGGCACAATCTATAGTTTCAAACAAACAAACAAAAAAAGTAGTTAAAGAAGTTTCAATAGTTCAAGAAATTATGATGTTAATCTTCATGATGTTAACCTAGGAAGATACTGAGCTTAGTAGTTGCCTCGGTGTCCTGTCTAGCCAGGAAGGACTAAGGCTGTACTGTGCTATACCTCGTGTTTACACAGTGTTCACGTGCTAGCCCATTTAAAGTACAGACAGGCAACTTCTCAATGTAGCGGCCAGTCTTCTGCAAAGCATTAGGAAGAGCAAAGGCCTGCATGAACACTGCAAGCAACAGAAAGGACAGAGGACTGAGGATATGGTACCTTGTAAAAACAGTCTGATTTAGAGGTGAATGTCAAAAAATGCAGTTCACCTAGAGACTTGTTATTATCTGAAGAGGGACTCCGGTCTGGCAGCTTGTTTCCCAGCCACATCAGCTCTATTTGGTCACAGCAAAAAATCCCCAACAAACTAAGTGAAGAATTTGCATAGAGAATAACAAACATTCCTGCCATACATTATGAGGTCTTTCTCTTGCCACTTAGAGGGGAAAAAGTGGTACTAACAACTGTTTCTAAGTAAGAAGAGTAAATGGTGGTATCAGTTCATAAGGCAGCATCTTTTCACGGCCCATTTACAGGATTTTATGACACAATATCATTCATACTGCACAACTTGAAACCATTCCCCTTGTACAATGTGGAGGGGCTTGAAACGCAAAACCAAAGCCAAAACCTTCGGAACAATTTTGTTTTGAAATGGAAATTAGGGGGATTGCTGTGCTTACGGGCTATCTGTATCCAACAGATCAAGTTACACCCTTAGTACCAGCATCCCATATATAGCAGCAAAGAAGGTGAGAAGACTAAAAATGGAGACTAATTCATTAATGCTTTAGAATGACTATTAAGTGTTCTTTTTAGAAGAATAGTGTTCAAGATGAGAGTTTTCAAGATGGGGACTGGAACTGGGGATATAGACATTGTGCAACTAGATTTTGTGGCTCATCTCCAGGAAGTTGTGCAGCTACTTAACTCTCTTTGAATTATGAGTCTTAAGTCCCTAGATCACTTCGTTGCTTTGTTCCCAGTGCTGACGATCATCCTATGATGAGCTGCAACAGAACCTCTGTTCTCATGTCTTCAAATGTACCGTGGAATCCTTAACTTTTACTTTTCCATTTCTGATCATAATCATACGCTCTGTGCATATCAGCTTCAGATTTAAGGAGTCTGAGGTGAAAACTGTATTCACCATACAGTTTATCCTCCATATGCTAGTATCTGAAAAAGGTAGAGAAGGCTTTGTTTAATGTGAAGTTTATTTTCCTGTGGACTAGGTTTACTCATTACTAGATGACTTTACTGCATTACTGCTACAAAAAGCCAAAGTCCTGGTAATTAGGAGCGGACAATTCTTTACAATGTGCTGCAGAGACAGCAGCAATTAATCAATGACATTTGCAAATTGTGGCACTGTGTGCTCTTTACACAAAAGGCACAGCTGCCTGCAGATAACATCAGTTCAGCAGCAATGGGGTCCCATTTATTTTCTCTCTGCCTCTTGCTGCTTCATTTGGGGAGCAGGTGAATATCAGCTGGCTCAATCTGCTCAACCTCCAGGGCTGGTCTTGTGGGAGGCCCAGCTCGTGGGGCTGAGCAGCAATGCACTTGTTTGCCTTGCTGATTTGGGCAAGCTTAGCCCGAAGGGTATTGCTCCTCACCTACATTTTAGCTGCAAGCTCTGGAGAACTGTGGGAAAATAATTGCACACACGTACAGACTTTTCAAGGGGAGTCACATTAATTCACATTATTCATGCTTGCAAATGTTTGCGGCCCTGGGCTGAGCATTTGTTAGGACTAAGGCCATAAACACTGCATCTTTCAATGGTGGCTGCCAAGGCAGTGAGAATTACTTAATGGGTGTTCTTTCCACCAAAAATGGCTTTTGCGTCTTAATAGATGTCACATAATGTGAGAGTATGCATCATTATGTGGACTTCCCCTCGTACTGTGTGGGTAGTTATGATAGCCACATCTATGAAGATCCATGCAAGCTACCCTTGCTCTTTCCAGATTGAGGATAACATGGAAAGTCAGAAAGGAGAACTATGGTAGGAATGCCAGTTCCAATGTGTGTGTTATTGGCAGTGAAAATTATTCTGTCCTCCTGCTGGATGTGTACATGTTTGAGATGGCATGTTGTACAGCAGGGGTTGTCCTCATGACAAGACAGCAGTGAATGTTTGATGCAATAGGTGCAAAATAGAAAGAAAAACCTTACAGCAAATCTAGCCTGGTGCTGCACTGCTGAGCATAGGCAACAGAAAAGAGTGTAGTTCCCTCCCAATTCCCCCATTCTTCCATGGAGAGGGAACACATGGTGAGTGGGGACCCTGGGAGCAGGTGAGCACATTCTCCCCATGCAGAGAATATTGGATGCTGAGAATATGTATGTTACTTGACATGCATTTTAACACTGGTAGCTTCTTTCTTTTAATGTCTGGAATCCGTAGTTTGGTCTGGGCCAGAGCAAACCAGCCCTGAGGGCCTACCAGAGCTTTGTACCCGCACGGCAGTGGAGGGTACAGGGGAGCGCTGGTATAGGACAGCCCCAGTGCCACAGCTGCCTGCCAGGCTGCTGCCATGCTGTTGCAGTGCCTGCTTGTAAACTGCAAATTTAGTCAAGCGCTTCTGATGGTGCACAGTATCCTGTGCTTTGAACACCCACTGTCAGTAACACTTTGTCAGTGGCTCCAGAGGAGCTCCGGTGACTCAGTTTCAGTGGACGCTGGGTAACTTGTAACTATGGTAAGCCTTGTTATCTGTTTGAACTTGCCACAGTTAGAACTACCTGTGTCTACTCAATCATGGATAAGGAAAAAAACCTTACAGAGAAAACAGAGTGAACAGCGCTCAGCCTGTAAAAACCAAATACCAGTTATAACATATGCACATCTCCTGTGCGTGGAAGTGATAAATCATTCTGGGTGAGGTATGCATTAAGCTTTGTGCAAGTTTCTGCACGAAAAACCACAGTTACTATATGATCATGGGAAAAGAAGCCTGTATTCAATACCAAGGTCTGAAGAACTAGGTTTTCTACTTCTGGATCATATAGCATAGGCTTATATGTCTTATGGCAATGTAAGAATAATCTCTGGGCACTCTGCCTTTCAGTACAGGAAAAAAGCAGGCACTGGGTCATGTTATTTCTTTGTTTCCAAAATACAGCAAACATATGTTGCTTTGTGTTGGCAGCTATTCCCCAGGTGGTATTTGTGACATGCTTTTGTCAAAGAACTGAAAGTGTGCAAACACTGTCTTGAAATTCCTCACATTTTCAATTTTCAATGAGGAGAGGTAACTGCTTTGAGTAGTTGCAGGCATGAATTAGTTCTGAGCTCTGGAGACACTCTAGATGGGAAGAAAACCATGCTCTCAAGCTGGGAGAAATGCCACTGGAGTAAGGAAATAGGTTTCCTGGTAGTTAACCTAGTCTCAGACCTCCTTCAGCATATTTAGGCTGAGCCATTGACTAGGGATGCCTCTGATAGCATGCTTCACAGCATGAACTTAAAGACAACTTGGGGATTCCCCCAAAGTGTGGTGAACTGAAAGACATATTAATTTTGTCAGCATGAGCAGGAACTCCCAGGCTGTATCGGGAGATGATCAGCCCACAAGGCCGATCCCAGAGATAGTGAAAGCAAAAGTATTTAGAGAGAGCTCTAGAAACTTAAAAGCTGATAGAAGGATGTGTGGGAGAACAGCACCTTGCAAAAAGTCTTACCCATGACAATTACTGTAAATAAGATGCTTATTGTTTAATAGAAGATGGCTACAATTAATATTTGAATCTTAATATTGAAAAATTGAAAAATACAGTATCTCAGCTTAAAGAGTAGCACTAATATGTGACAGTCCATATGCATCCACTTAGAACTGTGAGTTTGTTTCTATTTCAACCTAAAGTGAGCCACATTTTAGTTTCTTGTAAGAATAGTTATATATTTCTAGTAATGCCCATCCTCCTGTCTGTATGGATTTAGTGATTGTACCGGGTGTACAACATGCCGTCTCAAACATGTACCTGTATTGTGCCTCAGGCTTACTATCTTACAGCAAGCTAATGTGGTGGCTTAATGAAACTGATTTGAAAAATTGATAGTCTTTGGTGACAGAATTCTAATTCTGACTCAAATGATAAGATTCCCCTTAGGTGTGTATACCAGAACTTGTGTGGACAAAATTTACTGTGACATTTACATATATAAAAAGTTGTATATGAGATGCACCACCAGGCTGCACTTCTAGGGTTTGGAATAATGGAGTTTAAGAGGAGGTAGTAAAAAAGCAGTTTACAGTTGTGATAAAGAAAACAACTGTGTAATTCACAGCTCTCAAATGCTGACCAAACGTACTGTGAAGCACCAAACAACTGGTTTTCATCCCTCCTTTGTGCTGGAGAAAGGGAGTTAGGATGGCACGCCTCCTGTGTGTCCTCTAAAATTCAACAGGATCCTTTCTCTTGTGAGTCTGAACAATGTGAGGCCTTGGGTGAACCTTGTGTGCCATTGATAAGGGGAACTAACACTCAAGGGTTAATAGTAGAGCCATCGCTTGGCTTAAGCTGTACGTCTATTACTTTAAGCCATTGCATAAGGTGTTTAGGCAAAGAAAGGATGTGTTGAAACGATAAAGTGGGATAAGGGAACAGTTGGTATTCAAAGAAGGAAGGGAGTTGTCTTGAGAGAGCAATCATCTGGTTTCCCAGTCCCGTGGCCTGGAGCAGCACATTAACATTAAAGGTGAAAGGTGCACAGCGAGGAAGACATAGGGCCTTCATCCCCGAGACCCCGGCCCATGACCACCAGGAGGCACTCTGCTCGGCTGCGGGATCGACTGCGGAGCGGACACCCCTAGGCGCGCCCCAAGCACTTTCCTCGGAGGAGCCTCCACTCCCAGCCGCTCACCACGGGAGTAGACAACAACCTCCTGAGGCTGCGGATAAACGGTATGTTTTACAGAGGGGCCAGTAAGTCGTAGGGGACGCCCACACTTGGCTGGGGCTGCCGGTAAACTGCGCAGAGACGTCTGGCGTGCGGCATAGTCCCCGTATGGGAGGAGGGCATTCTGTATGGAAATAGGGGATTTGCTGACCAATAGAGCGGCCGCTAGCGATCTTGGGGGTAGATCGAGCAAATCCGAGGTCACCACTGCATCCCAGTATCGGGAGCCAGGATGGACCTGCTAATGATTGTATAAGAAGCAGGAGAAGGGTAAGCGGGCCTCTTAAAGTTGTGATATGATTACTTGGATAATATTTGCAGCTGCTGGAGGGATACTAACTGGAGTAATGATTGTATGTTTTATTTGTAAAAGCCTGGGTATTTTATGTTAAGAGCATTTGTGTGTGGATGTGTGTGTTTGAGACACAGCGCTGCTGTGAAGCAAGTGGGAGTCGGTCTGCTGTGGTGTTTAGCCAATCTCCTAAGTATCGGGGGTCTGGCTGATCATCAAAGTGGCCGGACAGGGAGAGTCACTCCTTCGGTGGTTTGGGCTCGAACCTTGGGAATATTTAAATGAAGCAGGGGACTGGATAAGGAGGGGAGAGGGACAAATTTATTTAGGAGGAGTGTATTTAACACCCGCCGGACAGACAGTGGCCCTAGACTGGGAACAACCTGTCCCAGATACCTTTCTAAACCCCCATATTGACGGACACGTGGGGGTGACCCCTTGTTTTGTGTGTGGGCTTACTAACAAATTACCTGAAAATTGGCATTCAGCTTGGGTCCTGTTGAAATGTAAATCTTGTGAGAAAAATTGGTATTGTTTTTCTAGGAGGCAGAGAGCTGAGTGTCCCAAACGCTCTCCCCTAATCCCACGGTTTTATGATTGGGAAAGGGCCCATCAAGAGTCCGAAATAGTAAAGTTTATATGTGGGAAGAAAACTTTAATCCCAGAAGATTGGGACGTTTGGGAAGAAGATTGGGAGAAGACTGTAAGGACATGTGAGGAGAGGTTTGCGTGGAAATTAAACCAAGGCACAATAGCTAACAAGAAACAATCTAAAGAGATGGGTAACACTCAGAATAAGGGTATTTTAAAGAAAAGCCCCCTTGGTTGTATATTGGCACACTGGAAGAACATTGTTGGAACCAGGGGTACAGAGAATAAGAAGACTCTCATTAAATATTGCAATCAATGGTGGCTGATTTATAAGCTGGAGGATGGAGCTAAGTGGCCACTTTATGGGTCAATGGATTATAACACCATCCTGCAATTAATGTTGTTTTTAAAGAGGGAAGGAAAATGGGATGAAGTGTCATATGCAGATATGTTTTTCACGCTCCGAAATCACCCGGAGTGGCAAAGGGACTGTGGAATGGTGCCACCACAGGACCCTATGGTACTCGCCCTCGAGTGGGAAAATAACAAAGAACTTAAAGGTAAACTGAGGCAGTGTTGCTCGGCATGTAGTATTGGACAGAGGTGCACTAGAGCAAATAAAATCCACCGGGCATCAGAACAAGATCTAACTGATTTGCTTAAGCCTCCCCCTCGATCACAGGAACAGGATGTGGACTCGGACGGAACCTCCACTCCCCCAGACAGCCCTGTATCCTTCCGTACTAGAAAAAGTCTACCCTAACAGTCTTACAGGCACCTCTCTGAGAGGCGGTAGGGCCGGATGGCGGGATGATGCTAATCAAGGTACCTTTTTCCACCACCGATTTAGAGGCATGGAAAAGGGTTGCCAAGGATTACAGGAATGATCTGGTCAGTCTACAGGAGATACTAGGAGCAAGCTCCAAAAGCTGCATCCCACAGAAGGAAGAATAGTGGCCCATTTGAAGGAAGACTGACAGGCACCTGGGGAATCCACCCTAGTGGATCCACTGGTTATAATGAAGCTAGGGAAGGAGCAAAAGAAGGTGGAATTTCTGGTTGATACAGGGACAATGTATTCGGTTTTAAACCAAGCTTTGATGCCCCTGGGAAATGACTATATCATGGTAAAAGGGGCAACTGGCCAAAGTGAAAAGGCATATTTTTGTGAACCTCTGAGATATAAATTGGGAAAACAATGGGGCATCCACAGATTCCTGTACATGCCCAACTCCCTGAAAGCACTTTTGGGGAGAGATTTGTTGGGACAATTGGGTGCAATAATTAAATTTAAAAAGGGAGAGATTACTCTGGAGGTAAATGACCAGCAGTATATCCAAATAATGAGTTTATCCCTAGCTATTGTTCCCACAGAAGGAAAAATCAGCAAAGAAATCACGAACCAGGTATACCCCGGGGTATGGGCCACCGATGTGCCCGGAAAGGCAAAAAATGCTCCACCCGTTGAGGTCAAACTCAAGGAAGAATGACAGCCGGTAAGAATCAAACAGTATCCCCTGAAGAAGGAGGACAGGGAGGGAATTCGGCCAGTAATAGAAAAATTTTTACAACTGGGGTTACTAACGGAATGTGAATCTGATTTTAACACTCCAATATTACCTGTCCGTAAACCCGATGGGTCATACCGCGTGGTCCAGGACCTCCAGCCTATAAATAAGATAACTGAAGACCTCTATCCAGTAGTGGTGAATCCATACACCTTGCTGACTGTATTGACACCTGAACTAACCTGGTTTACTGTTTCAGACCTGAAGGATGCCTTCTTTTGCCTCCCTCTCCATAAAGCCAGCCAGAAAATATTTGCATTTGAATGGGAAAATCCCAAAAGCGGGCATAAAACTCAGCTTACTTGGACGGTGTTACCACAAGGGTTCAAAACAGCCCTACTATATTTGGTAGTCAACTCGCAAAAGATCTTGAGTCCTGGGAAGCCCCGCCTGAGGAGAGGAAACTGTTACAATATGTGGACGATATCCTGATTGCCACCAAGACAAAGGATGCTTGTATGACCTGGATGGTGAGTCCGCTAAACTTTTTAGGGCTCCAGGGATACCGGGTATCCAAGAAGAAGGCCCAAGTAATGCAGTGTAAGGTGATTTATCTGGGCTATGAAATCAGTGCTGGACAAAGGACTTTGGGACAGGCCCGAAAAGAGACAATATGCCAAACTCCGAGACTGCAAACAGTGAAAGAGTTATGAACTTTCCTGAGGATGACTGGGTGGTGCCGATTATGGATGTATAACTATGGACTGCTTGTTAAACCCCTGTACGCACTAACAACCACTGAACAGAAACACCTTGATTGGAACAAAGAGACCATACAGGCCTTTGAGTTGCTAAAAAAGGCCCTGATGTCGGCCCCAGCCTTAGGACTCCCAGAGGTGAGTAAGCCATTTTTTCTTTTTTCCCATGAGAAGCAGGGGATTGCCCTGGGAATACTAGCACAAGATCTGGGCCTGTATCGACGAGCAGTTGCCTACTTTTGCAAACAATTGGACACAACTGCAAAGGGTTGGCCTGGATGCTTGCGAGTGGTCGTGGCCATAGTACTGAACATCCAGAAAGCCCGAAAATTCACCCTGGGCCAGAAAATGACTGTGTTGGTGTCCCATACATTATCTGCAGTATTAGAAGTGAAAGGCGGACACTGGTTCTCCCCACAAAGATTCTTGAGATATCAGGCTATAATGGTAGAACGAGATGATGTGGAGATTGTAGTCACTAACATTGTCAATACAGCCTCTCTCCTCAGTGGAAACACAGGAGAACCAGTGCATCACAACTGTCTGGAGGCCATCGAAGCAACCTATTCGAGCCGTTCAGACCTGAGAGACAGTCCTATGGAAAACACAGAAAACTGGTTCACGGATGGAAGCAGCTATGTCCTAAGCGGTAAAAGGCATGCTGGATATGCCATTACCACCAGTCAGGAAGTAACAGAGTCAGGGCCTTTGCCCATGAATACCTCGGCACAGAAGGCAGAAATAATTGCTCTGACCCGCGCCTTGGAATTGGCCCAAGGCAAAGCTGTGAATATCTGTATGGACTCAAAATACGCCTTTGGAGTCGTACATGTGCATGGAGCAATCTGGAAGGAGAGAGGATTATTGAACTCACAGGGCAAAAACATCAAGCATGCAGAGGAGATCCTGAAACTGCTGGAGGCAGTCCAACTCCCCAAGAAAGTGGCGATCATGCACATTAAGGCACACCAGAAAGCAAACTCGGAGTTGGAAAGAGGAAATGAGCTGGTGGACAGAGAGGCAAAACAGGTAGCCAAAGCAAAGGTAAAAACAGAAGGGGCTTTGATCCATGACGGGCAAATTTCCCTAGAAGGTAAGCCAGAATATACCAAGGAGCTTATCACAGATCTAGAAGGATCATATAATGAAGAGGGGTGGGCTCTCACCCCACAAGGGAAACTAATCGTTCCCTCTTATCTAGTATGGTCTCTGAAAAGGGAAGAACATAGGAAGAGGCACTGGGGGGCAGAGGCACTGGGGGGCAGAGGCACTATATAAACAACTAATTAGAGAAATTGTAGCTAGAAATGTATACACCAGTGTGAGACAAGTGACTCAGCAGTGCGATCTTTGCCTCCAGACTAATCCCAAAAATACCCCCAAACCAGAAATGGGCCAAATTGGGAAGGGCAACAGGCCTGGGAAAAATGGCAGATTGATTTTTTAGAACTCCCAAGAAAAGGGGGTTATCGATATTTATTAGTATTAACTGATACCTTTTCAGGTTGGCCAGAACGGACATTGCTCGAATTTGGCAACAGTCAAGGGTACTACACCAAGTATCTCAAGATGAGACTTCAGTTGGTTTTTCTGATCTTTGGAAAAAATTAACCTCGTGGCTGCCCGGCTTTGCTTGGTTGAAGCAGTTGTTTGTATTATTAATTACAGTGATAGTCTTAGGGATTGCGATTTGCACTTTACTTAGATGCTTTACATGCTGTGCAAAAGGAACCGCAAGTGATTATGAACTTTGGAAGAAGCATTAGCTTCGACAAAAAGTCAAGTTAGGAAAATATTTTAAGAAATGCTTAAATAAAACATGCTGTAGGAATAAGTAAAAGAATTTACTAATCTCTTAGAAAAGGGGGGATTGATAAGGGGAACTAACACTCAAGGGTTAATGGTAGAGCCATTGCTTGGCTTAAGCTGTGTATCTATAGCCTTAAGCCATTGCTAAGGTGTTTAGGCAAAGAAAGGATGTGTTGAAATGATAAAGTGGTCACATCAGCCTCGCTGGGAGATAAGAGAACAATTGGTATTCAAAGAAGGAAGGCAGTTGTCTTGAGAGAGCAATCATCTGGTTTCCCAGTCCTGTGGCCTGGAGCAGCACATTAACATTAAAGGTGAGAGGTGTGCAGCGAGGAAGACATGGCCTTCATCACCGAGACCCCGGCCCACGACCACCAGGAGGCACTGCGCGTGCACAGCAGGGAGGAGTTAAAGGTGGAGACTATGGAAATGATTTCTTGTAACTCATTGTAATAAAGACGGCCTTTTTGGGGAAAGGTTATGGATATGTATAGGTGCACCTTCAATACGTAAGGCCTGGTTGTATAAATCCTAAGCTAATTGCCGCGGTGGGCATGCACGATTGTGGTGGGGCGACCCCCAGTGCTGCCCAGCACTGAATAAACATACCTACTTTGCAACCTCACAGGTTGTGGAGTCTGTTTTCCGCACATCACCATGGCTGGGGACTGAGTTAGCTCCACATACAGATGCTGGAAAATCCTGATTTCTATCCTGAGTTAAATCTGACTCCTTGGGTGATCCCGAGCACTTGGCATGGGCTCAAGGGACTTCTCATGGGAAGGATCAAACCCCTGCCTGGGTGCTGCCAGGATGGGGGCTTGCCCAGGATTCTCTAACTTAATTTTCTGTGTGTTCGTGTCTTAATAAATACATGGCACATGTGCAGAACCGGTTCCCCCCCCCCGCCCTCCCTCGCTCCAGTTTCAATGCTTTTTAGAGGGAAGTATTGACAATGCCTTTGTAAGCATCAAAATTAACGGGTTCCTTCCTGCAGTTAAGGGGTTTTTTTTCCTGCAAGCTTGCTCTCATTTCTCCAGAAACCAGGGTAAAAAAGAAAAAGAAACAAAAAGAAAAGGAGACAACTGGTGCAGACCTCTTTGAACCTGTGCAATGCTTGGAACAAAATTTCTCTCCCTGGTGCTTTTGTGAGAGGCAAGAACTTTTGTCTGTATTGTCCCAACCCTACTGCAATGATGTTTTTTCCTCATATCTTTTTTTTCCTTGCAGAAGCTTAAGCACAGCTAGGAAAAACTGTACATTGCTGCATGAATTGAGAGGTAAGTGAAGGAGAGGAAAAGGGAATATGGGGAAAGCGAAAAAGAAAAGACAAACTCTGGCCTGGGCAGTTGGTCATGCCACTGGTCTTTCTGCCATTTGCAGTGGGCCCCAGTGACCAAGCATGTCGGCTGCATTTCACGTTTTATGGGTTGGCAACAATTTTGTCCCTTTCCTATTCTCGCATGTTACCCTAGTGCAGTTGGACTCTAAATGTGAGCTTTTTTGTTCCTGTTGTTGTTGATATATGCATGCGGGCAGGGTGTATATGTATTTAGTGAGGTGGTGCCTGCAGCTGAGTAGAGGAAGGAAGAAGGAAGCTCTTGTGGTTAAGATTCTCCACTGACGTTTGCAAGAGCCCTGCTTCACTGCTGCTTGAGCTTATGTACCCCACTGCCTCCCTGGCTCTGCTTCAGCAGAGCTCTGAAGCCTACAGTGCCAAAAGTGCCTTTTGCCTACAGTGTGTGCTGGGTTATATATGTTCATATATATATATTTTTATATATATATATATATATATATGAATCAGTTCTGCTCTGCAGAAACAATTCAGCCTGCTGCTGGGTTTAGCCCAATGAGAATTAACGTTAACAAGGCCAGAGCACCTGCTGGGACAGCTGCCCTGCTGCTCTAGGGCTGTGGTGGTAGTCCTAGCTAGAGCATAGGAAGGGCAACACAGGCTATTGGGAGGATGGGAGGTGCATACCATGAGGTGCTGCCATGATGCCTGTATGCACCCAGGAGGAGTTGGAAGAACAGAAATTCTGGAAAAACAGTGGTGGTGGTCAAGGGAGATTGTATGCATACACTTGGTAAAGTGCTAGGAGAATGTTAGGTACAGAAGCTGCAACATTTCTGAATGCAACCACATAAATCTATTATGCCGTAAAACAACATGAACGATGATTTATCATTAATTACCATTACTAATTAATTACCATTAGCCAACTTCACTTCAGTGTTAGCCATCTTTGTTTTAAGAATGAATGACTGTACAAATCTGGGGATTTCCTCTTTCCTCCAGAGCTGTACCAACATTTCCTTCAGCAGCTCAGTGTGTCCTTCCTTCAGTTGCTCCATGTACTTTTCCAAGAACTTGGAAGCCTTGCTTGGTGATAACTCTGGTTGAGCAAGGTAGTTCTCCAGAGCCTCAGGCCTTGCAATGGTAGAGGGTTGCAGTTTGTGAGTGCTGCTTTCTCTGATCAGTTGCATTATCTGCTTCTGTAGCATAGAATCATAGAATCGTCTAGGTTGGAAGAGACCCTTGGGATCGAGTCCAACCATCTACCCTACTCTACAAAGTTTCCCCTATACCATATTCCCCAACACCGCATCTAAATGGCTCTTAAACACATCCAGGGATGGTGACTCAACCACCTCCCTGGGCAGCCTATTCCAAAGCCTGACCACTCTTTCTATGAAAAATTCTTTCCTAATGTTCAGTCTAAACCTACCCTGTTGGAGCTTGAAGCCATTCCCTCTCGTTCTTTCATTAATTACCTGTGTGAAGAGACCAGCACCAACTTCTCTACAGTGTCCTTTCAAGTAGTTGTAGAGAGTGATGCGGTCTCCCCTCAGCCTCCTCTTCCTCATACTAAACAGTCCCAGCATGACGCGCCCTGTCTAGTCCAGTGGGAACCGTCAAAGCTGGGGGCCTTGAACAGCAGCTTCCGACACTGCAGCAGTTTCTGTGTTACTTGGGACAGACACGGTATCACATTAATTTGTGCACATCAGAAACTACAGCTTGGGCTCTCACTTGGCAGTGGGTGCAAGCCTGCCCCATTGCTGAGGGTCAGCATATTTATGGTCTGTTCCCAATTATTTTCTACAATTGGAAAACCCACTATTTTTTAGCTCAGTTGTAGCCCTCTTTAAATATGAATAATGCCAATTCTCACCAAGCTCTGCTGGGATTTCCAGCTTAGTCTTAATGCTTTTCTCAGGGTTGCTGCTTTCCAGGGTGGGTGGGGGAAGATCTGTTAGTGCAGAGTTTTTCTTAGTCACTTTCAGGAGATAGACTGAAATTAGGTGAAGGTTCACACTTGGACCAAAATCCTTATGGCAGGATCTCCTCTCTCATGGTGTCAACATCAGTGAATCACCTCTGCGGCAATGCATTGCCTGCCATCAGGGTATCGGACGGAATCTTGGATGTGTTCAGATTTACCAACTTGAATCCTGCCACAGATAGACAAGAGAGGAGGTTTTAGCCACTCTGTTGGTCCTTCGAAGATGAGGACAGGTTGCAGGGAAAAATGGTTATGCCAAGGAGCTTCTGCTGTCTAAGGGCTGAGCCCTGGGATGGGGGCTGCAGAGCATGGTGAGGAGTGCATCTGCCCCGCAGGGTGGGCATAAGCAGCTTGTGCCTCCTTTTTGCAGGTGCTGTGAGTGAGAACAGCAGGACCCAAAAAGCGATGGTTTGGTCTGGATTGGATTTGCTTCTGGAACTGTGCTCAGATTGTGAGTCAGAGAACTACAAACTTGATCTGGATTTTAAAGCATCTTGTATTGTGTGTAACAACAGTGTTCCCAAACACTTTGTGTTTAGCCATGGTGAACTGACTAGAAAACTGAAGAGAGGCTTCAGGAGAAGGACTGCAAGAAAAAGTAGTAGTGAGGGATGGTGTGTTTAGCCTAACAGGGCAAAGGCAGGGACACTCGTCAAAAAGAAAATGCATAGAGTACCAGTGGAGCAGCTGTGAGCATGCACAAATGAGACTTTTCCATGTCTAATTTGGACAATGTAGAAATTTCCCTCTTTTCACTGCTCCATTGACTGTCCTGAGTCTTCCTATTTCTGCAGTGTACTCAAAACCAGGATGAGGGTGGTGGCCAGTACTGTCCCCAGGAGGGGGATCACAACGGGAGATGGAGAAGGGACAGAGCTATCCACAACCTCCAGTGAAAACCGCAAAGTTTGAGCTTTAATAGCAGAAAGGTGGAGGCCATGGGTGGATAAAAGGAGTTGCATAAGATAGAAGGGTGTCATGCTGTTAGACGGTGAGTAAGGACAATGACCACAGCATCTGTCTTCTTCCACAGATGGAAGCCTAGGACATGCAGACATCAGAGTGGCCAAAGAGGCCCATGATGGAGATGGGGAAGAAGTAGGGTCTGGATGACAGGCTTAGCAGCAGAGTGATTGAGATATCCTTGCATTTGCCTGTTAAGGTTAGAGCCGTGGCCAGACCCCTCAGGGAAGACATTTGAGAGAGGTTTGGAAAGAAGCGTGAGGCAGGTTAATGAGTCATCATCATAGTGATGATAGATGACAGCAAAGCTTTCCTAATCCCACACAGACAGCATTTGTCATGACCTTGGCATCTCCTCTGCTGGCTGGGGCTGCCCCACTGCTGTGGGGAGCCAGTGCCTTGGGGACTTGCCCTCCTGGAGGGTGGCTGTGTGCCCAGTGCTGAGTGGAGGGAGGAAAACCCTGACCATCAGTTTGTGCATCCCAAAATGTCCCACACTTGCTTCCATGGTGTGACAAGGTTGAATGTGCAGTGTAGATGCAATGCACTGGGGAGGGAGGGGCTGGAGCTGGGGACATGGCCAGCCAGGGAGCCCCAACCCCTCTCAGCCTCTGCTCTGGCCTCTGTATATCAGAGTATGGGTGTTTTCTTTCTTTCTTTTTTTGGGGGGGGGGTTATAATTCTATCAAGCAGTTCATTTGAATGGTAGAGTACTATAGTCTCCAGTTCATCCTTCAGAGAGAGATCTGCTTTATACCAGCAAGGCAGTTTGATAATCTCAAGGCGTCTTCCATGCAAGCCTCGAGCTCTGCAAATTCCTGTGAAAATAAAAAAGTGAGGGGAAGGTTGCATGTGGGGTTAGATAACAGGCTATGTTCAGAGTTGCTGAAACCAGCTTCACCGCAGAAGAAGCTTTGTAAAGTTTTATGTACAGTTTATGGCTGTTGATGACTTAATGCAAGAGTGCATTTTTTGTAAAGCAGATGAAGGCAAACTTGTTTAATCTCTAGTGTATAGCTTGCTTTGCCAGCTGTCGTGCTCCGAGGCAGTAGAGTGACTTTAGTATGAGGCACAGCCCTATGTTAACTGGTATATTATCATAAATTAGCCTCAAGAAAGAGAGCGTGGCTGGCGAGGAATGGCCCCAGTTTGGACACATCCTCATCTTACGAATTCACCAGCACTGGTACAAGCTAAGGAGGACATTAATAAAGCAGGCAGCCTGCTCTGTGCCCTAAAATGTTAGTACATCAAGAACATTTTTTCAACAAAATGCTAGATTGAGTCAGACTTCCAACAGCCAGGAATTCATCATCTAGGTTTACCCTGAGGAACTATTAGTTACAGCTGGAAAAAACAGTGTTTTAGTAATAAATAAAGGTCCCTGTGATCAAATTCTAAAAAGCATTGTAATTTCCTCCAGAACACTTGGGTGAAATATTATTTTCCATCAACAGGTTCTTACCTTTTTCAAAGTTAGTATGTCTTCATCCTCCTTGTTTCCATATAATAAAGCTGTAAAAATCAACAAATGCTGCATGCATAGGTATGCTTCACTGTAGCCAATGTTTTACAAAGTCACTATAGACTAACACAAATAAACTTCTACTGTTACGCACATGATGGCCTGATGAAACACTTAAGAATGAACTGAATGTTCAGTGCTAAGAAATGTCGGTCAAAGAACTGATTTTAAGACATAGTTTCTTATGTAATTACTTTAATAAGAAGAAACTATGGGTTCCAGCTGAAGACTAAGCTTTTATCCACGCTAGACGATACTGGAGTATTGTCTTCAGTATTAAAAGGTGCTTAGTTCAGTGATGCAAAATACTCCAGATGTGCTAAAGGTCATTTCAAGTTGCTTTGTTCAAGATTCAGGCTTACCTTAAAGTGTACCTAGCCAGGAGGCTTAACTATAACTTAGAGCAAAACCAATAAAAATTCCTAGGAGGCCAGCTGAGTCATGATTTGAAGAGTTTAATTAATATTTCTTGAGAAGAAACACTTCCTCCCACTTCTCACTGCTGTGGTAGGGTAGCAGGCTATCAGTGTAGAATCATGGACTTCATTTTTCTGTGGAAACTCCGGTCATCACCCATAAAGAAGAAAAGGTGTTGTGTGGTAGTACTGAGATTGAATTTGTAATAAATAATATATATATTTTTTAAGGGATTTCTACCCTTAAAATAGCTACCAAGTGTATCATTGTATGAGATTTTAAATTCTGCATCTCAGAGAAAAATGAAAAATATCAATAACAGGGCTCCTATTTCCCTTCTTCGAACAGCTGCTAATGGTTTGAGGTAAGAGTTCACTTGTATCAATCATGGGAGTGCACATCTCTCAAGCTGTTGTTACAGGTTGTTTACAGACCTCACCATAACTGCAGTATTTATTTGTACCCTCTTCTTCTCTTAAAGCTGTCTATACAGTCCAGAGATTGGGGAAGTAGCTTTACTTTAGTAAAAGCTTAACTTTCAGAGTAGAATATGTTGTCTATCAGAAGATCATCACCAGTGTTTTCCCAGTGAATTAGCTTACTGCAGGCCTTAGGCACATGCAGGAAAGCATGGAAGCAAAATTCATGTGTACCTTTGTTTTACCAATAAATGTTTCTGCAAAAACATTCCAAAATCTGTAACACCAGAGTAAATGGCAGAGGTATAACTCCAGGTTGGTTTTTTTTTTATCTCTTGCAGTGCACAGATCTGCATTGCAAGTGTGATATTGTTACTAAAACTCTTGCAAAAATTCCTGATCGTCTCTTCTCCACTCACATATTTTTCCATGCAACTCCCTTTCACTTTGTCTTCTAGGCTTTGTACAGTGGTACCTGCACAACTTTCCATCTGAGGTGAGCCATGCCATACTTGGCTTTTATCTACTCTGTTCAAATGCCTTGATAATATGATACGAAGATATTGTTAGGGGTTGCCTGGGAAGCTGTTCCATGAGTCTTCTCCAGACTTACTGACAAGTATGTCACGGATACCCCAAATGATTACACAAATTATTTCAAGTAAATGCACAGTTATCGTTCTAATACAATTGTTAGATTATAATAGTTGATTATCAATGAGGTATTAGTTTATAAAGAAAATCTGCCTCGCTTTATACTCGCACTCCACCTTTGAATTCGGATTTTGCCTGTTATACACAAGTTAAATGCCCAGAGACCTGCTGAAATGTGATTTGCTGCATAATGGTACAAGTGAAGACCTAAATGATTTTGCAATCAGGAGTTAAACTGCTGTAGTATCAATAACAGTGCTCTTGATCCCACTTCTAGACACAGACTGGGGGATAGTTTCTTCCCCTCGGTGTTGTGGAGCTGGGTCAGAGGTGACATGTTTTTCTGGCAGAGCTCCAGGTGAACCTCTCTGCCAGTTATCAGGGTTTGCTTCTGAGGTCCTGTGGGAGCAGTATTTTAATCTCACTTTCCTGCTCTTTTTTCAATGCCCCGTCGAGATTCTAACATACTCTTTGTCATTCACATGTGATTCTCTCACATGTAGTTGTATAAATACCATTTTTTCACACTTGATGTTTCACACAACTGTAGAGAAGCATGGAGACAAAATGGGTTACCCGCTCAGCATCCCTTAAAATCTCAATTTTCTTTAAATGTTATTTTCTTTTTCAGCAAGCGTCTGCTTTTCTGTCGATTCATCTATGTTACTTCACAGCAACTACAACCAGCAGAAGCACTGGTGTGTTCCAGTACCTGCTGGTTCCCTGGGAGTTTCCACTTCCTTTGCAATAAGTTTTTTTCTTGAAACTGAAAGTGTACAGGTTGGTCTTTCTTATTTATTTGGAGCCCATTTCTACTTGCATTTCAAGAAATAGGGAAGCAGTGCTCAATAACCACCAAAAATCACCAGAAAAAAACCCCCTTTGTGATTTTTCTTCACCTGAGAGAATTTAAATTGCATGCAATATATTGCTGCATAGCTCAGTTTTTATGCATATTAAGCACAAAATCTGTGGGGTTTTTTTTTAGGGCCTGGCTCCCCAGAATGCCAGAAGCATGTGTGTGTGCAGAGTGGGTGTGTGTCCTGGTGCAGCTGGAGGTTACAGGAACTCCCTGGGAGGTGTTTCAGTCACAGGGCTATCATCCTTGGGATGCTCAGGTTCTGGAATGCTTTGCTGTGACCTGGGTAGGTAGCGGAAAAACCCCTGAGACCCAGGGTCCCTGCAAAAAAGAGGTTAAGAACATTCACTGAAGTATCTCCCCACAGACAGATAATTTTTTGTTGCTTACTTGTTGCAAAAGAGTCCCTGCCTGCTTGCAAAACCAGCTTGTGGTGGATAGGGGTGGAAGCGTTTGACCTTGGGTAAGATCTGCAGGGCCTGGAACGTGGTGCCTTGCCTACTAATTGTTACTTTCACGTCCTGAAGAAAAGAAGTACCTGTGATTGCTTGTGGCTGGTGAGGGTTCCTGTTAATTGATGCCTACCAGCCACACTGTGAGAGAACCTGGTGACATCTTTATAATATTTTCAAAGGCCAAAAGTGTGGCAGCTCAGATTTCACTAGAGAGAAGTATTACAGACCCTTATGTGAAGGGCAAAGGTTTCCAATCATTAAAGAAAAAAGGAAGGGAACAATTTAAAAATAGTATCTCCTGTAATACTGAGAGAAAAAAAAATCAGCTCTTAACTTATCTAGTCATTAGAAATTATAAGTAACACTACTGAGAAAAAAAGAGGTGCATCATATAAGTCCTGCCAACAGACAGCTTGGTCATGCCTATTCCCTCTCCTCAAGTGGTCTGTCTGGGAATAGTTTACTTCCTGGTGAGTGAATTCTATCAGGAGAAGTGAGCTGTTCTGCAGAAGCAGACATGCTCAACTCCTCCTCTAGGGCACGCTTGAATTTTATGTTTTGGTTGCAAGAACAAGAGCCAAAGAAGTAGCATCAATGAAACAACACTGTAACCCACCTCAGCATTAAAACCTATGATGAAGGGAGCTGATAATCTGTTCTTCCCCTTTGCTTTGCTGTGAAAGAGGTCATAAAAGTTAGTCTGGGAGATTATTCTAGGGTAGGAGATGGAGGTATCTGAACCCACTGTGAGGACAGGTGACAGCAGAGAAGGGCTGCAAATGGCAGGCTGTCTTTCCTGGGGGCATCGGTGTCATCAGCACAAGGGTGCTCTTCCTAGGACTTGCTTCCTGGAAAGGACTTCCAGCAGTGGCTGCTGCAGCAATAGCATTTTGCAGATTTTGGTAGCCTCTTGCCGTACGAGGCCTAGGTGAGATTCACTTCAACAGCTAGTGTCCCCTAGCATGGACACAGGCCCAAGTGATTTCTTTTTCTGCCTTTGCCAAGGCCCCTGCTTGCCTAATGCGGCAAATGACTTTTTTCCATGCCTTCTTTGATTAGCTCTGCTGCTGAAGCTTTTCTCAGCTCTTTCACCAGCTGTAAGACTTTCAACTTCTTCTGTAAAGAGCCTTTGAGATCTGCCTGAAAAAATATCTGTAGGCATCTTGGGATTTCTTGAAGCACAGAGAGAGAAGCTGACCTTCAGCTGGAGTGAATCAGCATAGTTCCCTTGGTTCCAGTGGACTTTGGTCATTTGATGCTAACCGAAGAGATTGCTTAGCATTTTCTCTCCAAATGAGTTGCTCTCTCTATACTTCTTTCTCATGCCGGGTAATGAGCAAGTGCCACAGACAAAGAGACAGAGGGTAAAAGTGGTGCTGTGGCTGAATTGTACTGTAAGGGAGAGTGCCGTACTGCCTGTATCTGAAGTAGCAGCTCTTTCTAGGTTACCTCTTCTAAGAAAAAAGGACGTAGGTTTCCCCTTTGCTCTTGTGTAAGCGCTGGTTTACACTCTCATCCTGGCAGGCAGTAATATTGCAGCAGAAGAAACTCTCATGATGAGGTGCAGTGACTCGTCCCAGGTTACAAAGCCAGTGTCAGATCTCGCTCTCTGTGAATTTGGCTTCTGCAAACCACCTCTCCTGGTGAGGGTGGCCAAGAAGAGATGGCATCCGTGTATTAGGGATGATGTTACTTTTCCAGCCACAGGGCTGGGATGTGGGCTGAATAAGTCCCAGTGATACACTGTGTTTCAGGCCCATTTTGCTAGGGACTGAGTTTTACTTGCCAACATGACCACCTCTTTTCTGATTGGCATTTCTTTTAAATCAAAGGACGGAAGAAAAATGAGGTTCTTCTCATGTCATGAAGAAGAAAGTTTTAAATCTTGGCAGAAAATGCCTTGTGCCTCAGACTCTAAAGGCACTTAATTTTGCAGCTGTACCAAGAGATTAGGGCAAATGTTTTCAGGGAATGAATGCCTACTTAAATGTGGTGTTTTACCTGGAACATAGCAAGTCATCTTTGACTATTTTACATTTTTTCTTCTGATCTGGAAAATGTCATTTCTCACTGGTAGAAGCTACAGTTGCATGAAAGTCACTGGGTGATGTTGACTTGCATTTATTGAAGGTGTCTGAATTGAAATTTGTGGAGTTGCTGAAAGTGTGGCTTGTTTTATTTTGTTGTGGTCTACATTGAAAAGATTTGCCTAGATAGATATATTTGCAGGTTCCCTTTGTTGTTTAAAGGGACATTAGTCATATAGCTTAAACGGGGAAAGAAACCTACAGCGGTCAAACACTTTTCTGGCAGCATCTAACGGTAACAAACCAGGTCTTTTCCTGTTACACTGTTGTCATCACAAATCACTTCCTATGCTGACACAATGACACAGGCAAAAGTTCTGATGCACAGTGTTCACCTGGTCTTTGTTTCCCTCACTGGCTATCTGAGTGAAGCAGTAGATCAATTCATACCTCAGTGAAGCCAGCCAGACACTAGCTCTGGCAGCTGTCAGGTTTCTACTAGTTTTACTGGATCCAACTCTCAGATAAATGCAATTAATTATTCTTAAGTGACAACTGTAGTCATGTGTCACACCTGCTGCATGAAGTTTTATATTTCAGAAAATGAATTCAATTAATTTTTTCTGTACCGCATACGTAAATCTGGGCTGGGCTATGCTGTGTATTTGCCACAGTACTGGTGATGCAATGATCTTAGGGAATCCTTACTGATGAGATCATGTCATAGAAGAAAAAGTTAGATGGGGATGCCTTAGTTTATTTGTTATTTTCTAATATAGGCATAGAAAACTATGTCTGAAACCTGCCTTGAATATGAAAAGTGTAGTCTTTTCAGAAAATATTTGGGGGACCAGATCTCCCAGCCCATTGCTGGACCAGGGACAGGAAATCTAATAGGATTTAAACACATTTTACGGGGACTTTCCTGAAAGGTAAAAAATGATAGACAGAGGTTTTCTGTCATGTATTGCAGCTAGCTGAATACATGAGGATTGTTTAAAATCATCCCCTTGGAGATGACATTACATTTGAGATTGTCCGTCTGCTTCTTCTGCTTGAAGGTACTTGTCCACATCTGTTTTCTTTCTCTGTAATACAGCCATCTGTATTTAAGAAAGATTTTGCCCTGGACAGGGTTAGACCTCAAAGTTTTTTTCTAACACCTGAAATGTAACGCATTTGTGTTTAACCATCAGTTGAATTCTGCTGCCCATTGGTTAGAGGTAATGAACACAGTAATGAACCTTACTGTAGGAAATGGGTAGCCGTGGTGGTGCCACACAGTTTGTGCTCTTGCCCTTTTTTTTGAAACATAAATTCCAAGCATCTTCCTGCTGCCTCGTTTGTTTTCTGAACCCTGATGTGGAGTTCAACATACGGTATTTTCTCTTATCAGAGGTTGGTTACAAGTCTCACTCTCTACAGGAACAGAGATCTCTTCCTGTGGATCATTTCTGTTCTGACCTGTCACTATTTGATAAGTTTCATACCTAGGAGATCTGCTGCTTTGGAGGAGGATAGTGGCAAGCCAGCTTGGGCTCTGAGGGTCTTTCTCCACCCTTGCCTGCAGAAAGAGCTGAGGGAGACTGTGCTCCTTGCTGGGGCATCTCAAACAGGACAGGGGATGAGACGCCTCTCCTCTATGCATGCAGGCCACTGAAGAAGGTAGGGGGCTGCTGACTTCCTAATACTGTTTTGTTGCTGTGAGATCTTGATATGGGGGAAGAGAAGGAGAAGGGAAGCTTCAGAAACAACAGTAATAGTAATAATAGTAGTAGTAGTAATAATAATAATAAAAAAAAATCCCTCACCCCCCCTAATCTTTCTCTTTTAATATTATTAAGAACTCTGAGTTTAGGTTTTTTCCTGCTTTGTGGGAAATGACTGGTGTTTTGATGCTTATGGCTCTTGGTACTGTTAGTGTGTGGTTTCTAGTGTTCTTTATGGTATGAAAAAATAATTTATAATGATCACATTTTCAATTTTAGTTCCCTTCTTCTTTTTACACTGATTTATCAAGCAACATGTACTTGTTGTATGTTATATTTCAAGTCTCTTCCAGAAATACCTCTTCAATACACAGTCTAGGTTATGTCTTGGTGGCACTGAAGTGAAAATTAACAGAAGGGAGACCTGTGTTCACACTGTCCTCTTTGTTCGTAAAAGTCCTAAAAACTTCCTAAAAATAGTTTTTAGCTTCCAGGGAGGCAGTTTAAAATAAAGTGTGCATAATTAAGATCAGCAATGAATCAGTCTTGAAGGCTGTGATTCAGATGTGATGCCCTGTGCCTTGCAGAATGTAGCCTGATGCTTTAGTTAGTCCCTTCTCTAGCTGCCAAACTGTGCTCACATGGGGATGAGGGCAGTGCATAGGTATGCATGTTGGCTGTGTCTATATTTGTAAGCTATACAGTGTAAGGAATGTTCCCAGGCGCTGGAACCTGACTATCTATACTCTTAAATTGTTAAAACAGTCCCACTTGCGGTTTCAGCCACTGACAGCTAGTGCTCTCCTAGACAATTGCCAGGCACTTATTTGGAAGTTAGCATGGTCCAGGGCCCACATCCAGCAGGCGGTTAGCATCCAGCCATCCTCTTCTGGAAAGAAGGGAGGATCCAGGATACTCTGTGCCAGCTGCCCTCCATGCCAAAGAGTGGTCATTCATATGCTCAATTTACTCGAGTAGCTGTGATTACAGTCTTTTGCCCTTTCCCTTTGGCAGTGGGATAGAGTGCACCCTCAGCAAGTTTGCTGATGACACCAAGCTCGGTGGCGCAGTCGACATGCTGGAGGGAAGGGATGCCGTCCAGAGGGACCTGGACAGGCTTGAGAGATGGGCTCGTGCAAATCACATGAAGTTCAACCAGGCCAAGTGCAGGGTCCTGCACCTGGGACATGGCAATCCTAGGCACAAATACAGGTTGGGCGGAGAATGGATTGACAGCAGCCCTGAGGAGAAGGACTTGGGGGTGTTGGTGGATGAGAAGCTCGACATGAGCCGGCAATGTGCACTGGCAGCCCAGAAAGCCAACTGCATCCTGGGCTGCATCAAGAGAAGTGTGGCCAGCAGGTTGCGGGAGGTGATTCTACCCCTCTACTCTGCGCTTGTGAGACCCCACCTGGAATATTGTGTCCAGCTTTGGAGTCGTCAACACAAGAAGGACATGGACCTGTTGGAACAGGTCCAGTGGAGGGCCACGAAGATGATCAGAGGGCTGGAGCACCTCCCCTATGAAGACAGGCTGAGAGAGCTGGGGTTGTTCAGCGTGGAGAAGAGAAGGCTCCGGGGAGACCTCATAGCAGCCTTCCAATATCTGAAGGGAGCCTACAGGAGAGCCGGAGAGGGGCTCTTTGTCAGGAAATGTAGTGACAGGACAAGGGGTAATGGTTTTAAATTGGAAGAGGGGAGATTTAGGTTAGATATTAGGGGGAAATTCTTTACTGTGAGAGTGGTGAAGCACTGGAACAGGTTGCCCAGGGAAGTTTTGGATGCCCCATCCCTGGAAGTGTTTAAGGCCAGGCTGGATGGGGCTTTGAGCAACCTGCTCTAGTGGGAGGTGTCCCTGCCCATGGCAGGGGGGTTGGAACTTGATGATCTTTAAGGTCCCTTCCAACTCTAACCATTCTATGATTCTATAATTCTATAAGATGGCAGAGTGAGTCAGGAGGTCTGACGCTTCCTCACATAGCATATTCCTTAGCAGGAATCCTTGCATCACAGCTCTCTAATTAGTCAGTGAGATTAAGGAAAACCATCTTAACTTCATCGTAAAATCCAAAATAAACTTTATGTGTAAAGCACAGGTGGGAATAAGGGTGTTTGTTACTTTTTTAGTCACTGCAACCATTGCCACAGGGCCTGGTGGGACATATCAGACCTTTGGCAGATGCAGGAGATGCCTCGTGGAGGGGCAGTTTCATGGGCCTGATGTGCAAGGCAGTGGTGTGGTGGGGACCTTGCTGTAGGGCTCACTGTGCTGGCCCTTCAGAGCACGGTGGCAGTGCACAGGCACCGGAATAAGGCAGGCAGGATGATTGCATTAGAGCGGACTATTGCCATGATGGACACCCAGCAGCGGGAATGGGAAACTCAGGGAGTTTAAATTACATCACTGCCATCACCAGAGTTTCCCATGAGTGTGCTACCTGGCTCCCTTTGTGGTGATGGACTGTCTGCCTTTCCTCCTTGTGCTCTTCCGCTGCTGATTTGTTGACAGTAGTCTCCAGTGGGTGCATTACACAATGCAGATGTAGTCAGTCTGTCTGATTTAATTAATGTTGTTGCAGGCAATCTTCCTGTGTCCTCTTCTGAAAAAGTTAATCAAACTCTTTCCCATGGGTGAAATGGCTTTCTTCTGGGTTTTCTCTTGCTCAGCAGCAGAGGGACGATCTATGCATGTGTCATATTCCTATCAGTTGCCAAATAAAATGTGGACACAGGTTAAAACCAGCCTTGTAGAAGTTCGTTGTACAGGGATAAATACATGGAACTGCTGAAGAACTAAATGGCACAGTCCTTTGCTTTGGATGGTTTTTATTTGTGTCCATTATGGCATGTATAGCTGGTGTGATAATGAAGGGAGTGACATCACGAGTAATGCAGCAATGACTGGTATACCTTGTGGTTAGAATTCAGTTTACAATACTTGCATTTTGTTTGAGAGGCTATGAAAAAAGAAACAGAAGACTGCTTTGGGTAGTCCACTACAACCTGAAAAATAAACAGCCTTCTTACTTCCTACCCAAAAACAGAAAAAAAAAACCTGTAAAAAATGAAGGGGTTTTCTGTGAGATGCATCTTTGTGCCAGTATAAATTTTGGCGGTTGAGCTATTTAAGTCAAATTGCTTTTGGCAGTATCATAGTTATGTATATAAATGACAGGAAAAAATTATAATGAGTTGAATTTATTTTTATGAAGTTTGTAAACACAAGTAATAATTTGAGTTGCAAAGCTCTTGCAGTTGTCAGCTGTTTGTTCCCTGGTACATAATTTTACTGTAATTAGAGATGTATA
Source organism: Numenius arquata (assembly GCF_964106895.1). Classification (NCBI taxonomy): domain Eukaryota; kingdom Metazoa; phylum Chordata; class Aves; order Charadriiformes; family Scolopacidae; genus Numenius; species Numenius arquata. The sequence continues at coordinate 48,937,986 of NC_133616.1, forward strand.
TGTAACACATCATGATTTTTTATCTCATGCAGACTTCAATATAAGTGTAAAACCTGGCATTTCTGTAACACTTTGTTCCAGGAACATACTCTTCATGGAAGATCATCTTCCCTTCCCTTCCCTTCCCTTCCCTTCCCTTCCCTTCCCTTCCCTTCCCTTCCCTTCCCTTCCCTTCCCTTCCCTTCCCTTCCCTTCCCTTCCCTTCCCTTCCCTTCCCTTCCCTTCCCTTCCCTTCCCTTCCCTTCCCTTCCCTTCCCTTCCCTTCCCTTCCCTTCCCTTCCCTTCCCTTCCCTTCCCTTCCCTTCCCTTCCCTTCCCTTCCCTTCCCTTCCCTTCCCTTCCCTTCCCTTCCCTTCCCTTCCCTTCCCTTCCCTTCCCTTCCCTTCCCTTCCCTTCCCTTCCCTTCCCTTTTTCTCTTTTTCATTATTCAGACATTTTTAAAAGACAGAATTTTTTCTTTCATGTGTGTTATTGCTATCCGCAACACCAAACTTTGGTCTTCAGTGGTTGTCTCGCAGATGTCACTAGTCTGGGGACTGCAGATGACAGTGGTGAGTTGTTTTTTTTTCCCTCTTGCTTCATTATAGGTCTGAGTGTCCCTTGTTGTGCAGTGGCTTTCCTAATGTGGGCATCACTTCATCATTAGCGTATGTGCTGCTGAAGCACTGACAAACACATCATCCAAACACTGAATTCAGTGTGTACCCACTTACCGTTTAGTCTTTATAGTATTGAGCTTTTGAGGTCATCTAGTGCAGATAGCGAGTTATCCTATCTGTCCATTCTGGGAATCCAGATACAGTACCATACACCTTCACTGGCCATCAAAATAGTATGGTCAAGTACAGATGCAAGCAGAAAGCTCACGGAGGGTGTCATGTTACAAATAACCGGAACGATATATTTTTTTTTATTAAAACAAACATGCTTTCATTTGTTTGTTGGCAGCTACATTCTATGTAAAACTGTTTGAAGGCTTTTGAAAAATATGATAAACATATTGAGACTGCTATTCCAGAGGGTATTCATTCATACCTTGCTAAAAGCTTTTTGGTGTAATAAGCTACTAATGACTTTTAAGAATTCCCCTGTGGCATTTTTCTTGGAAATATTTTCCCATGTCTTTTTTTTTCTCTCTCTGCAGTGCAGCGGGTTATTCAAGGAAATTCCCTTCATGCTATCTCCTTGCCACCCTTGAGGGACTGGCTCATGAAGGATGTGGAATAATCCCTAAAATAAAATTATATTAAAAATATAGCGTTGTTCACACATTAAGGAAAAGTATAAAATCGAAACGTTTCCAGGGTGGAATACTGCAGCAGCTGGTATGCAAGAAATCGGCTTAATCTGTGATTCCCTGAACAATATTGATTGTGAAGCAACACGGAGGATGGAGTGGAGTGAAGATTCCATGGCCAAGCTCTGTGATCATACAGCAAATATGGGAACAAGGTAATCCTGTGGAACTGATAAAGCAGCATGCTTGCTACCCTGAGCCGACAGTCTGTCAAATTTTGATAAAATGCTGTCCTTTGTGTGAACTTTGCTCATTATAATGTCATTATAATACCAAAACACACCTCCATCCCAAAGGCTACCCACCTCCAAGGTGCAACCACTTGTCCTCGAGTCTGTGCCCTGAATTTTTCGTAAACTATACCTTTAAATGCAAGGTGAGAGAATTTTACACCAATCATAATAAAGGTATTTATGACTAGAGTCACTCAAACTCCACCTTGAAGGTAAAAAATAGTATAAAAATAGCCCAAGAAAGGGGGGATGCTAGGGAAGACACCATCGTGAACAAGTCAAAGAGGACTCCATCACAGACTGCCTTTGACTTCCGGGACCAGTCAATGGGCTGAGCCTTTCTTCCCCCCATAGGGACGCCTTTGGGTAAGAGTTAGGCTATACCGAGTGCTTCCTCGGGGAACTTAGAAATCTCTCTAGAGGATTACTTTTTTACATTTATAGCCAGGCTGTATTGCTTGTAACTTCATCGCGTGCTTTGTACCATTAACAATATTTTTACTTGCACGTGCTTTGCAGACAGTGTATTTATCACTGGCAAACCATAAGAACCTTTATATCTGTTGCTTAAATAAACTGCACTACTTAAGTAGCTAGCCATTTCAGTTTATCATTGAACGCGACAAAACACTAGAGAGTGGCCGTGCTAGTTCATGGGCATGACTAGACTGAGGGTGCAGTCCACTATTAGTGTATCCAGAATCGTGATAGTTTAATATATTAAACGCAACTGGACTGATAGTGCTGAATTGGGCATCACTCAGAATTTAAACCTAGCCGCACCTAGCCTCCCACTTTGGTAAGGACTGTTAGAATGCAAGGGGTTTTATTTTCTGCCAAAACTATTTTGCCTCTTAGCGCAACAAATGGACTTTGGTGCTCCATGTTTTGGCTGTGCTGCAGTCCAGCACCTCTGGAGAAGCATTTCTGGAGGTGTCCACTCAAGAGCATTGTGCCTTTCCCTCTGTTTTAAGCACCATGATGTGCAGACTGGTATCCGACTCTTGGGGTGCTCCATGTAGAGGGCAGGGAAACCATGAGGCTGAGTTTTGGTCTTACCAGTGTCTCCCCTAAACACAGGGACAGAGAGCAGTGCTCTAAGGACTAGTGCACTTACCCTTGAGCAAAGGAAGAGGAAAGATGGTGAAAGAGGCATTTTGTCTCTGCAAGCAGATTTCAATTCATTTGTAACCACTCCAGGAGCAGTTAAGGGAGAGAGCATGATAAAGCCCTGAAAACCTCTGTTCAGGTGCTAATAAAAACCCAAATGGATACATGGCAAATACAGGAAAAATGAAAAAAGCATCAGCTGTGAGAAAAGTGAAGGCGAAAAGGTAAGTTTAAAAGGTAGTAGTTCCTGCCAGAAAGGATGGTAGAGCACAGGACCCCCTTAGAGGATAGATTTTATGGCCTGGAAAAGGCTTTAAAGGAAACATTTAAAAAAAAGTTAAAAAAAAAAAAAGAAAAAAGACAAAAAGAGAGAAAAAGGCCTTGTTTGAATTCTAAGTCCCCCAAGCAGTAATCACATCCTTTCTCTCTCCCCAGCTGCTTTTAACTACCCAGCCAGTGCAGCTCATACGGGCAGCATTCGCGTTGGGAGTGAGAATCTGTCACTTGACTGTGATGAGGAAGCACTTCCTCCCGACCTTTCTTGTGTGTGTTTTCATAATTTAAGGCTGCAAAGTTTGTTCAGCTAGGCTGTGGTCCATTTGCCACCTTCCAGCCCTGTTATGTCTAAAATTTGGAAGACCAAGGACAGGCCCGATGTATATCACTGCAAGCAGCCAGGGCACTGAACATTGCCCTCCCCTTGCACCCACACACCTTTATGCAGTTTTTGGGATAAGATGAAGAAAAACAGCCCTTAAAGGTGGGTTGTGTGCTGGTTTTGACTGGTGGAGTAAGGACATATGAAAAGCTTTCTTATTGCCAAAATTGTTTAAAGGCAGTATGCTATGACATCACTTCTGCTCCCTTACAAGTAGTTGGTTGGTGGAAAGGAGCTGGATAGGGCCACAACCAGGCAGGGTGCAGATGTCCTCAGGTCACGGCAAATCCTTTGAGGATGAGGGTCTGCCCCTGGGAATGGAGGACATGCCAGAGGCAGCATCCCCTGGGCAGGCCCTGCTTGCCCTGCACCCTAGCATCTTCCTTGGGAGCAGCAATGCAAATGCTGGGGTTTGTATTTTTGGGGCTGTCAGGGTTTTTATCCCTGGTGGGACTGCAGCTATAGATCTTGCACAAAATATTCCACAAGAAGGACAGGACCCAGCACACTTGTGGTAGCAGCAGCTTCCTTCTGTTGAAACCGGGGCTTGTTCCAAAACTGGTGGCAGGCAACAGCAGAAGCCAGTATTGTTTTGCCACTTTGCAGTCTGTAAGTCTTCAGCAGGCAATGTTGTTTTGCAGCTGAACCGCCTAAAATTCTCCTGTCCTTTACTCTAGTGAGAACTGAATTTGCTACTTCACTGCAGCTAACTTTTCACTGGTGTTGCACAAATGAGTAGTAATGCAATCAGACAAATTGTCTCAAGGGTGGAAAAATTAGATAACATTTTTGTTCACAAAACTGTATGGGAACTTCACTCTTCAGAACATCTTTTAGAGAAAAAAAAAAAAGAAGCACTGTCTAGTTTCTACTTAGCTTTTTTTTTTTTACTTCCTTAATAATTTTTCTCTTTACCTGCTTGTAATTTCCTCCTCCTCTTATTTATTATCGTCTTTGGTCTGATTATCTTCTTACATAACAGTTTTAAATATACAAATAAGTAGAAGATATTCCTGAGATGTCAAAAACCAGACAAGATCAGAATCTAACTATCCGCGAAACACATGAAGTAAACTAAGTACTTCCCGAGGTTGCACCCTTGGTTGTCAAGTTTACTTTCATCTGAGTGTTAATTTCAGGAGCTGCTGTCTGCATAGATTGCCAGCATTTGTGGGCTCCAGGAGGAGTGCTGTTGCTCAAAGCCAATCTATTGGGCAATGTGTGTTGAAAACACACATCATACACAATACATCTATTTCTTTCTCACCCTGGAAGATCACTCAAAGAGCTGGCAAGTTCACAAGGATGAGAAGGAGGAGGTTACTGCAAATATCAAAGAAGGAGCTTGCTGCTTATAAGAAACAAAAGAGAACCAGCTGGGAAGCTGGAGCTTGGAGGATGCAAGCAGCAGATCTAATTGATGGGGCATTTCAAAAAGCTGAGTGCCTGCCCAAACAATGCCTTGTGTCTTGGTCAGTATCAGAAGAGCTGCATTGGTGTTAGCACAAGTGGGAAGTATGTAGCTAATTTCTTTTGTTGCAGTACTGACTCAAAACCTACAGAAGGCTGGACTTTTAATCTGGAGAAAACGGCATTATTTTTAGGGGAATAGGGTGCAGCAGACAGTGTGTAAGCTTAGCGGAGTCCGCGCAGGTTATCCAAGCATTGCTGATAGAATAATCACTGTCACACCCTCTATACAGGGTAACCTTTATCTCAGATGTGCTTTTGTTGAACAATATTGCAGGATGAAGCAGAAACAAAGTCTTGCATTCTATTGTCTCTGCCTATTGATTCTGTTACATGCCCTAACAGGTAAAACAATACTTAGCAAGCTGACTGCGCTTTGTGATTTGCTGTGCTCATCCAGGATCTGAGAAGACATGCAACAGTTTTGACTGCCAGAGTCAGTTGCATATTTCTGGGAATACTTCTGTTTCAAAATGCAGCATTTCCAAGTGGGTCAAGAAAAATATTTTTGATGGGGCAAGTAATTTACAGATACATCTGTGATTAGAACTTATCTGCTGTAATTTAAGGTTTTGAATAAAGTGGGGGTGGGGGAAGTGGGAGGGCTACTTTTTGGACAAATTAATACACACTTTGGAAGGTCCTCAATGTCAAAAGTACTTCTGATATGAACTATTGTGCTATTGCTTTTCTTGTCATATGTTTCCGTGCGTAGTAAAATACCAGTTAAAAATTCAGAATGTGATCAAGCTTCACAAATGAGTAACATCCAAACTTTGGCTTCTCATTGAGTCACTTTCATGTAATTTCTTTTTCAATGTTGCAAGCTCCTCCTTGATATGTGTAATAAAACCCACCAAGCTCCACTAATATTTAGCCCTTCTGAATAATCTTCCCACATAAGAAGGAAATTTTGTGGTGGTTTTTCAATAGATACTCAGCCTGTTCTGGTTAAGTACCTCTGTAAATTTTTTCTTTTAAGTCAGAGGCTTTTTCATGAGCTTGCAGGTGGTTTAGAAAACATAGTGCTCTGCTTTTAACTTTCTTTTTCTGGTCTATGATAAAAGAGACTCTGAAATCTTTTCTAACTAGCTTACTTATAACTAAGAGTCTTGTGTGAGAAATAACATCAAAGGCAAGAGGAATTTAACTCAGGTGCATCACTGGCAGTTTGTCTTAAATGTGGAAACTCCAGGCTATGATACCAGTTGAAAATACTGTTTTGTTCTCCCCTAATTTCCTTAAAATATATAAAATGAAGCTACTTAATCTCTGGAATGTGTTGTCATGATGTTAAACTGACCTTAAAATTGCAGTCTGAGCAAGTTCATTTGGCATAGGGGTCAAGTAAGCCATAAATTCTATGATTTATTTAGTTAATCATTCTACCAAAAATGTGCATATTTGGGGAAGAAAGCTGGAGCAACTACGTGAAGCCTTCTAAAGCTCCACAGAAAATGCTGTGGTGCCATGTTGATTTCTTTACTCTGCTGCTCAGTGTCTGCGTATGTGCACCTGCATTTTTGTGTACCCTGGAGATTTATCTGACTTTCATTAACACTGAAGATATGCTGCTTAGCACACAAATTTAATTTATGTAGTTTCTTTTCAAAGGAAGAGTCCTGGAAAAAGCACACAAACTTTGGTTGAGCTAGGACTGCATTGCCATTCCCAAACTGTGAATTGCTGTGTGCTGTTAGAAGTAGCCAAGTTTTTCCTTGCAAACCTAAGGTCTTAAAAATAGCATTTGCAGACTGATCAGGATTTTTGTATATTCTTTCTTTTATGCTGCATGGGCTACATGGATTTGTACATTCCTCATTTCTATGAAGTGGTCGGCTTCATGTAATTCAGAGATCCTTCTCTTTTTTTTTTTTTTAAAGGAATGATTTGGTTTAATTTGTGAAACGATGGTCCCAGCCAGAAGAGTCATCCCTATAACCTGTGTCCCTGGTACTTCACCCTCTCAGAAGTTACAGAGCTGAGAAGTATGAGAGCAGGAAGGGGCCAGTTACACCTCAACTCTCATGAGTCCTCAGATGCCTTTGCTGGAGCCTCGTCCCTGAGGCAAATTAAAGTGACCTGCTTGTAGAGTGAGCTACAGTCTTCAAGGCATGATAATGTGATAAAGTTGTTTAGACAGTCCTTGGCTTTCTCAGGACCTATGGTCCCCCTAGTACTCAGAAGGAGACAAGGTTTCAGGGTGACACTGCTTCGGTGCCTCTCATATGAAGAAGTAGGGGAAGTGAGGTTAGGGGATTTCTGCACTCACTGATCTGTGTAAGTATCCTGTCCTGCTTGGCTGGTCTTCCCATCCTACCCTCCTCTGCAGTTTTATTTAAAGCCTACTCCTTCCTTAGCTAGAAAGTGCTGTCCAGAGTGCAGCTGTGGCCGACCAGGTCTGTGGACGTCCAGCACTTGCCCAGCACTGTGGGAAGTCCTGTGTTCTCCTATGCGAGTTTTGTCCATTAAAAGATGAGGATTGCTCTGGTCCTGTTGCAGATGTCCTCATGCCACAGCTGTTTGCAGGACTGTGAGCTAGTAACTTTAACTGAAACAGTGGAAGGTGTTGCAAGGGTCAAACAAAATCAATAGTACATGCTGCATTAAGAATGGGTGACATCTGCAGAGCCTGGATGACTCCAAGCAGTGAATTCTCTCTTTTTGCAAACATTGGGCTCAGTCATGTAGTTTTTTCTGCTGAACTATGCGTGCCCCTTACCACCCCCCTTCTCCACCCCTCCCCAAGTGCCATTCAGAAGAACTGGAGTATTGGCACCTTGCTCCAGGATTATATTAGTTGTGTTTGATGGCAGATGCCCATTAGCAGCTTGCTGCTGTGTCAGATTAACATGCCTCCAGGCAAATGTAAGAGATGCCTATAAAAGCAGCTGTAGAAGCAGCAGAGCAGAAGTGTACACTGTTCTTTCAAGGATTAGAAGAATGTCAAAGAGATGAAGCACTTGTCCTTTTTACAAATTAGCTGAAATAGTATTTTCTGGCAAGATTCTCATTGCGGCTCTGTGCTTCACAGTCTGTAGGGCCATGAGATGCTGGCTGGCATTTTGCCATGGTCATAAAATTTCACTTGTCCTTCTGAATTCAGTGTTCAGTGACAAGAAAGCAGGATTTCTTGGTTTTGTAGATCACTGGAAGAAAAAAGGTACTTTGCTCTGAAAAATAAAAGGAGGCCTGGTCTTTTAGGAGGTGCTGCCTCAGGGGTGCTGTATATTTGCAGATGTACAGCTAGGAGGAATTTTCCTTCTCTGTAATTAGTACGATAGTAAACTTTTCAATGACTTGTATTAATAAAATGTCAAAGCTCTTTGTTAGGAAAAAGGTTCCATTGATCAGAATCTTCAAAGACAAGAAATTCAAATATTATGACTGGCTCTTGAATGAATCTGCTGTTTAAACTTTGAAGCATATTGCAATTCTAGCTACTATATTGAAATACTTCATTCCAGGGGGTAACTCACTACCTTGAATTGCAGGAAGTCAAATCCTACTCTTTCAAGAAGTGCATTTAAGTTGCTGGATTGTTGGCTTGTCCACATCAAAGAACATTTGTAGCAGACGAAGAAGGACTCTGCTTTGTGCCTTCAGAAAAAGGCAGTAGAAGCTGAGCAAACCTTATTCACGAAGTGTGCCTAGCATTTCTGAGAGCTGATTCTCAAGTGTTTATTCTTATGCGTGTATTCTACCACTGTAATACTTATTCATTTATTAATTAAGTAATGCATTATTAGCAAATATGTGGTTAAGATCATCCAAGTCTTTCAGTTGTAAATCCTGTCACAGTTTGTTACTACTTTTCTCTTAAAGGATTTGGTTGGGTCTTCTTCTTTATGCTTTAAGGGAAAGTTGACACTGTCAAACTTTAGGAATTGGAAGTTAGAAGTTATGTTAAATCCGTATGTTAGTGGAGCTTCCAAAGCACCTGAGCTTTTTAACTTTAAATTTTTTCAGGCTGCATGGAGGCTTCCTGCAGACGCATACTGAATGCACAGGGCCAAGGTTACCACCTACTAAGAAAGGACTGAGAGCAAAAGGAAGCCAAGTTTTGTAGAGCAGGGAGAGAAATTTTACCTCATGTTAAAGGTAATCCTCCTAAAGGCGAAGTGCTATCCAAATGAAGAAAATGAAGAGGATCATAAACCCTGGCAGATTAAATGTATAAATATAACGTGCATGTCCAAAAAAGAGTTTGTAGAGCACATAACAGTAGTAAATCTTTCTTCAAATGCATCAAGAGCAGGAAGCGTGCCAGAGAGTTTGTAGGGCCATTAGATGATACAGGCATCAAAGGATCACTTAGGTAAGAAAAAGCTGTTGCAGCACAAGTAAATAAAGTTTTTTTCAGACTATAAGGAGCCAGGGAGACTCCCATCTTGGAGCTTTTCTTTGTGAGGGGCTAATCATAAGACTGGCCCAAAATTGAACTGGTTAAAAAAATTATAAAGCAGTAAGTGAACAGTAATACAGGACTAGAAGCAGATGGTATTAATTTAAGATTTTTAGAGGAATTCAGAGGTGAAATGTCTGAATGATTAACATTGGTGTGCAACCCCTTGCTTTACAATGCTTTGATAGCTGGTAAATTTTCACTGAATTTCACTGAATTTTTAGAGTCGGAAGGGACCATAGAGATCATCTAGCCCAACTCCCCTGCTAAAGCAGGATTGCCCAGAGCATGTCAGAGCATGTTACTCAGGACTGCATCCAGGCGGGTCTTGAAAATCTCCAAAGAAGGGGACTCCACAACCTCCCTGGGCAGCCTGTTCCAGGGCTCTGTCACCCTCACCATGAAGTTTTTTCTCATATTTGCCTATGTTCCAACTTGTGCCTGTTGCCCCTCGTCCTCTCACTGGCAACCACCGAAAAGAGTCTGGCTCCCTCCTCCTTCAACCCACCCTTGAGATACTTATAAGCTTTGATAAGGTCTCCCCTCAGCCTTCTCTTCTCCAGGTTAAAGAGTCCCAGCTCTCTCAGCCTTTCCTTATAAGGGAGATGCTCCAATCCTTGAATCATCTTCATTGCCCTTCGCTGGACTCTTTCCAGTAGTTCCCTGTCCCTCTTGAATGGGGGAGCCCGGAACTGGATGCAGTATTCCAGTTGTGGCCTCACCAGTGCAGAGTAGAGGGGGAAAATGACTTCCCTCGACCTACTGGTCACACTCTTCCCTGTGCAGCCCAGGATTCCGTTGGCCTTCCTGGCCACAAGAGCACATTGCTTGCTCATTGTCATTTTGCTGTCTACCAGGACTCCCAGATCTTTCTCTTCGGAGCTTGGCTCCAGCAGGTCCACGCCTAACCTGTATTGGTGCCTGACATTCTTCTTCCCCAGGTGCAGGACCCTACACTTTTCCCTGTTGAACCTCATGAGGTTCTTCCTTGCCCAGCTCTCCAGCCTGTCCAGGTCTTGCTGGATGGCAGCACGGCCCTCCGGGGTGTCAGCCACCCCTCCCAGTTTGGTATCATCAGCAAACTTGCTAAGGATACACTCTGTCCCCTCGTCCAGGTCACTGATGAATATGTTGAACAGGACTGGACCAAGTATTGACCCCTGGGGGACACCACTGGTTACAGGCCTCCAGCTTGAACCTGTTACATTAACCATTACCCTTTGGGTCCTGTCACACAGCCAGTTATCAATCCACCTCACTGTCCCCTCATCTAGCCCACACTTCCTTAGTTTCCCAATGAGAATGTTATAGGAGACAGTGTCAAAAGCCTTGCTGAAGTCAAGGTAGATGACATCTGCTGCCCTCCCCTCATCCAACCAACCAGTTATAGCATCATAGAAAGCTATCAGATTGGTCAAACATGATTTACTCTTGGTAAACCCATGTTGCCCACTTCCAATAACCCCCTGCTCTTCAACTTGTTTGGAGATGACATCTAGAATGAGTCTCTCCATTACCTTCCCAGGGACGGAGGTGAGACTAACTGGTCTGTAGTTCCCAGGGTCCTCCTTCTTGCCCTTTTTGAAGACTGGAGTGATGTTGGCCTTCCTCCAGTCTTCAGGCACCTCTCCTGTTCTCCATGACCTTTCAAAGATGATAGAGAGTGGCCCAGCGATAACATCTGCCAGCTCTCTCAGCACTTGCGGGTGCATCCCATCAGGGCGCATGGGCTTATGAATGTCCAGTTTGGCCAAGTGGTCCTGAACCTGGTCCTCCTCTACTGGAGGAAAAACTTCCTCTCTCCATACCCTCCCCCCAGCCTCCAAGGCCAGAGGTTCATGAGGGGCAGCCTTAGCAGTGAAGACTGAAGAAAAGAAGGCATTCAGCAACTCTGCTTTCCCCGTGTCTTCCACCACTAGGGTGCCCATCTCATTCCTCAGTGGGCCCACATTATCCCAAATCTTCCTTTTACTGTTTACATACCGAAAAAACCGCTTTTTGTTATTCTTAACTGTAGTGGCCAAGATGAGCTCAGCTTGAGCCTTGGCCCTTCTAATTTTCCCCCTGCATATCTTCACTGCTTCCTGGTATTTCTACTTGCCTGCCAGGCCCCTTTTCCAAAGATCATAAACCTTCTTTTTGTTCCTGAGCTCCAGCCAAAACTCTCTATTTAGGCAGGCTGACCAGCCTTTCCTTCCTGCTTGTTTTTTGGGATTTGGGTATGGCTCTTTCCTGCGCTTTTAAGAGAGCCTTCTTGAAGTACGACCAGCCTTCCTGGGCACCTTTGCCCTTCAGGACTGTCTCCCAAGGGACACTTTCAACCATGCTCCTGAAGAGGCCAAAGTCTCCCCTTCGGAAGTCCAAGGTGGCAGTTTTGCTGGCCCACTGCCTTGCTTCAGCAAGAATTGAAAATTGTATCATTTCATGATCAGTCTGTCCAAGACGACCTCCAACGTTTACATCCCCCACAAGACCTTCTGAGTTAACTATCAGCAGGTCCAGTAGGGCACTTTCCCTAGTCGGTTCCCTCACCAGCTGCGTTAGGAAGCTGTCTTCCATGCACTCCAAGAATCTCCAGGACTGTTGCCTCTCTGCTGTGTTATATTTGCAGCAGATATCTGGGAAGTTGAAGTCCCCCATGAGTACAAGGGGGAGTGATCGTGAGGCCTTTGCCAGCTGCTTATAGAATATTTCATCAGCCTTTATATCCTGGTTTGGGGGTCTATAACAAATTCCCACCACGATGTCTGCCTTATTGGTCTTCCCCTTGATTCTTATCCATAGACACTCAACACTGTCATCATGCATATTGCTAAGTTCTAGGCATACAATACTGCTCTTAACAAAGGGCCACCCCACCACCTCTCTTTCCTTGCCTGTCCCTTCTGAAAAGTTGGTAGCCATCAATCACAGCACTCCAGTTATGCGAGTCCTCCCACCACGTTTCTGTGATGGCAACTAGATCATAGTTTTCTTGCTGTACGATGGCCTCCAGCTCCTCCTGTTTGTTGCCCATGCTGCGTGCATTCATGTAGAGGCACTTCAGCTGGGCTAATCGTCCCACTATTTTTCTGGGAGGGCAAGCACTGATTCCCACCTGTTCATGTGCAGACATTTCTGCAGTTACCATCTTATCACTACTCCTCATGTCTTCACCGCCACATGTGTCTTTCTCTCCCACATCAACTGCTGCAACAGGCTGCAAGGCCTTTGCTGGTACCTTTACCTACTAGCACTGGCACGCTACTCCTGGGCACCACTTTAGTAACCCTGGTTCCAACCCCGTCCCCCTTCAAATCTAGTTTAAAGCTCTCTCAATGAGCCCTGCTAATTCTTGTCCCAATATCCTTTTTTCCCTTTGGGTTAGGCTTCCCCCACCTGCTGCCAGCATGCCTGGTGACCTGTAGATCAGCCCGTGATCCAAGAATCCAAAGTCCTGCCATTTACGTCAGTCTTTCAGCCATGAGTTGATCTGTTGATTCTTCCTATTTATCCCTTCATCCACCCCTGTGACTGGTGGGATAGAAGAGAACACCACTTGTGCTCCTGATCCCTTGACCAGTCGTCCCAGCACTCTGAAGTCCCTTTTCATTGCCTTTAGGCTTCTGGTAGCTACCCCATCATTGCCCACTTGAAATATCAGTAGTGGGTAATAATCTGAGGGCTGAACCAGGGAGTGAATTTTCCTCTGTATATCCTTAATCCTGGCCCCAGGGAGGCAGGTGACTTCCCTATGGGACGGGTCTGGTCTACAGATTGGGCCCTCTGTTCCACTCAGAAGGGAGTCACCTATTACAATCACCTTTCTTTTTTTCTTAGTTGATGAGGTCCTGAGGCATGGGGGTGGGTGACTATTCCTGGGTGACTCACTGGGTAGATTGTCCTCTCCATTCTCATTTACCTCGTCCCCAAAATCCAGAACTCCGAACCTATTATGGAAATGCAACTGGGAAGGTGAGGAAGGCTGTTGGGGGTTCCGCTTGCCTCTCCGAGGAAGGACCAGAATTTGACTCCAGACTTTAAAATGCATTCCAGTTGAGATGCTGAGGAGTTACAGGCATGTGAGAATAATGTCTGTAGTAGGAAAACTGATAGAAATGCTAAGAAAAAGTGGAAATAGTGAACATACAGCATGTGTTTGGACATATGTGTTTGGAAAAACTTAATAGAAGCTTGTGTAAAGGGAAGTCCTACCTCACTACCCTATTTGTTCTTTGAAGTGCTTTGCCAAAACATATTGGCTATGAGAGACCATTTGATATAGACTACCTGGATTTCTGAAAGGCTTTTGAAGAAAGTTTTTTGAATGAAGACACACTTTCTCTACAGGTTCCTGATGTCAGCGCATATCACACCATTTCTTCAGCAGTCAGGTGGAGCAATTCTAGGCTACTGTGTATGACCATGAATACATATGAATACTTAGTTTTACATGAGTTCATAACAAAAGACCTTATGAAGCTCTGAGCAGACAATTAAGTGAGACGTGAAGCCAGTGAAAAAGGGAACAACCAGTTGGGCCATCCTAGATACCTTTTATGGATAGATTTTAAGAGATTCCAGGTTTTATCTGACTGGAGGAAAATCAGGTCCAAACGTCCAAGAGAGGACACTGTAACAAGTTTGTTTTGTTTTCTGGCATAATATTAGTGATGATATGGAAAAGCGTGAGGGTGAATAACACTAGGAGTTTTAAGTTGAATCATGAAAGAGCTGAAAGAACACTGTAGGCTACTATAATGCAACAAAAATGTTAGTGGAACTGAAAATATAATCTCCACTGTTGGTTGTGGTCATGCATATGAATTCAATCACACACAACAGTGGCAATGATATTTACAAAATTCTAGCCATGTTTAAAACAGGTACTGCATTTAAAATAAGTTACGTAATGAAACAGTCTCTGCAGAGCCAGAAATATTAATATTGCAATATTCTCATTGGATAAGGTATTGTTGCTACATGCAGCAACTGCTACGTATACAATCTGATTTTCTGTCAGTGGCACAGGACTTGAAGAAGCTGAATAGGAGTAATAAATTTTCCTACCGAAGTTTTATTTATATTAAAAATAGTCTCCAACTTGATAAAACTCCAAGGTAGTGGATTATGGTTAATGGGCTTTAATGCGTCTCCAGCACAAGGAGGATTGCAGAGTTTATTAACAGAAGGTTAAATGAGACAGGTGTTAATAACTATGTGTTCTCTGTTCAGCCCACCATGATCACTGACAAGACCTCTCTTATGCACTGATCACTTACGATTCACATTTGGGAATTTTTCGTGCAAAGATCTGCAAAGTGCATCCGTTACATAGAAGACTCCAGTTAAAAATGTACGGTTTTGTGAAGTCATTCAACACTATGAAGATTTGTTTTAAATAAAATGGCAATAAATTGATCAAACAAGAAAAACCTGATAAAAACAAAATGAAAAACTGATTGTAAACTTTCATTTCTAGATTCCCAGGAAGTTTTGAGTGTGCCAAGTAAGCTTGTAATTATTGCAAAAGCCATTTAATGGTATTTTTCCTTTCCCTACTGAAGTTAGTAACTTTAAATTGAGAAATAAAAAGGAAAACTTTAGGGATAGATTGAAAACATCCAACAGAAAAAAACAAGACAAACCTTTGTAAAAGGTTCTTAGCAGTTCACTGATCATTCCACTCCTCTGAGCTCTAGGTTCAGTTCATATTTCTGCCACAGACTATTTCACAAGAATGTAACTGACTTTTAAAAAATTCCCCGTGCTAATCTAATTTGAGGGCTATTGAAACAAAATGGTGGTTTTGACATCACTGTCTTGAAAGTTTAAATCATTGCCAACCACTTTTGAAGATCTCATATTTGGTGTCTGTCTGTCAAAAATAATTGCAATATTTACTTTCCTGTACTCCAGATCTCTCCGTCTCTCTCCTATTCAGTTCAAGAGGCTTGTATCTTTAAAGGCCTTTAAAAATCTAAGTCCTCTTGAAGTTCGTGGTTTCCACTGAAATAATTCTAAGCAAGTTGGGTATCTCATACTCATGAGGATCTAGCTGAAGCCTGCAGGGCTAAGGGCAGTCTTTGCAGTGTTGTGTGGCACAAAGCTGTTCAGTGGCACTGCAAGGTTGTTGCACAGGTCTTTAAAAATAATGACAACAAACAGTCAAGAAGTAGGTTTTTGGATTCTGTTTTGGTGGTTGAACTTGCTGCCCTACAAATGACTGATGCTGATCTTTGGTACTCACTTTACATTCATTTCACCCATTAGAATGACAATAAAAATCTTCCTATGAGGGAAATAAATATTGTGGAACTTAATTAATGGAGAGGATGTCTTCTGATTCACCCTTCCAAAAATTTTTAGCAGGTTTAATAGGAGGAAGTCAAATTACTTTGACGCATGATATTACAGTGAGTCACTAAACAGCAGCCTCAGGAGTTCATGGGGCAGAATGATTTAGTAGTGATACAATCACGGGAACTGCTTGGCAGAGAGTTGTTTGTATCAGTGCAAAAGGCGCAAACCTGAAGAAAAAAGGACAGCAAAAAGCCATGAAAAGAAAGGCAAAAAAAATCATCATTCCTCTAACAGAATTTTCATCAACAGTTTTACCACCAGTTTGCAGTATAGCTGGAATTTACTTTATATTCAGCCTTTCTACTATGACTTACCCATTTCATCTGGGATTTCAAATGTAGTTTCCAGTGTGGAGTCAGTTGAATATGGGAGCAGATGTATGGAGAAGATGATAAGATCACCTTAACTGACATCCTGATAAACAGCTCAGGTGCTTAATCGGGAAAATGTTATGCAATGTATTTCATGCCATATGTTTCTTGACTCTCACTAGTGAGATCATCGGATATTTAGTCTATTTACATCACAGATTGATCTTTCCTGCCTCTAACTGACTGTAGTTTAACAGCTGTGAATAGACATTTGCAAACATATTTTCTTCTGTGGGCTCTGTGACTGTTAAATTAATCAAACCTACTTAAAAAAGTTTTTTATTTTAGGTGCAAATTTTCAAATCAGATGGCCTGAAATTAGCTGTTTAAGTGCAGTGGACTAGTTTTCAGGTGTCTTAGCAGTCTCTAAGACAGAGAAGCCTGAGTAGTTCTAGCTAGGTCATTTAAAGCATCACTCACTGCTCTAGCTGCTCACCACATCCTTCCAGTAGAGTTCACTATCTCCTCTGCAGTGGTGTCAGGTAGGGAGTGTGGCTGTTTCAAGCTTCAAGGGTAATGTAATCGCACAACCCCCCTAGATCAACAGGTTAAACTAACATGCTGTGCTGCAAACTGGAGTGGCTAAAAGACATATAAAAATTCTGACTTTTCTAATGGGAATAGTAGCAAAATCACCTTAGTCCGGTGTAATGTATCAGCACAGTTAAGTGTAGAAAATCATTTAGCACTACTACCAGCTCTTTCCTATCCCCCCAGGTAATATTAATGTAAAAAATGAAGAGGGGTGAGTGACACTAAATATGGAGCATTCAGTAGAATGGTTCCCTATTTACACTGATGCAACTGCAATAAAACTATCTCCAGGAGATGTGGCTAGTGGGAGAGGCCAGCCTGCATATGGATGCTGCTGTTTATCCCAGGAACCTGAAACTGCCTGTGATGCCTTCCCAGACTGCAGTGTCACACCAGTGTGTCCCCAGGAGTGCTGCTCAGTTTGTCAGGCACGTCCCTGTACTTGTAGCATGGCCTGAGATGATGCTTCTCTCCCTACCCAGAGACTTAAGGACTTGACGTAGCTGGCATGAGACCAGGGGCAGACTGGGCTGTCAATTTATCTGTTTATATTTGGACTTAATAAATAAATTCAAACTTCTGTGGGGTAATGAGGTCGGGAAAGGTATCCTTCACTTATCATGTTGACTGTGGGAGGCATTACACATGCCAGTATGGCTGCTGTTTTAGTGACCTGCTGTGCTTTGGCACACGTTGAGTTCAGTGTTCATCAAATTATAACATGAAATATCTTACTGGCCAACTAATTTGTTCCTGTTCTGTATGGCTTCTGCCTCCAGAAAGCACCATAGAAACGAGATAGTGTACATGCAACATCACCATGACAGAGATTAAAATGATGCTGGGGAAAAAAAAATACCTTATGATAGCATGTCCTTTATGTATACTTTTTGTGTTTGATTTTCATTAATTGAGAAGCTTCATATGATTAAAAAGCTCTTTGAGACTTAAGAAAACAAAAAGCAATTTAGAGACTTGTGCTTTTGCCAGGTCTCTGCACATTGCTGCTTTGTGATGATGTTAAAGTACTTTCAAAACAGCTAGCTGAGCTGTACCTATTTTCTGTTTTGGAGCAAAATTTTTGGTGAAACAAGTACTATTAAAAAAGATACTTGTTTTTTAAAGGTACATTCCTGATCAAATGTGATTGAGGCATTGGAAAGAATAGTCTGGATTCTACCTTCTAACCCAAATGGTCTTCCAGGAAAGGATATTGTGTCCCGTTTGTTGGCAGAGTGGCCCAGGCTGTAGTTTCACAGCTATGTGTAGGGCTACACTGAAGCAGTATTGCTGCCATTTCATCTGCACTAGAAAGCCAGAATGGCTCTAGAGTAGATGTGGTCAGGTGTGTATATCAGCTAGATATGACCCATTAAAATCACTCAATCTTTTGTCTGTGAATTTGAGTGAAGGTGGCACTGGAAATACCCTGTATGAATTCCCCATCACAGAGTGGTGGGGTCAGGGAAGTGCAGGAAAGTGAAATTTTCATGTGCCTTTGCCAGCTCTTGATAATTTAGCACAGTTTAACCTTTTGTGCCCTCACACAAAGAGGTTCTGAATTTAAATAGCAATGTTAGTCATCTTTTTTTCACCTCCTATAGCATTGACATGGATTTAATAACTTAATTCTCTTAATAAAATATGTGAATAAATAACTATTACACCCAATGCAAACGACTCAGTTGGAGAGCAACTTTTCTCTGCTAGTGTTTTATCAGATTTCTAATGAGGGCTGTGTGCATAAAAGATGGGTTTCTGTACCACCTCCCTGCAGGATGCAAAAGAGGAAGAAATGAATTTCAGATGCAGGGATTAACCACAGCAGGGTACACCAAAAAAGTATACCCTGCCAAACACTGATGCAAGATTTGCATGAAATTGCAGTTGGTATGGCTGTCAGAACCTGACGATAAGAAATTTGATAGCTGAAAATCAGAGAAGAGAAATACCAAGATGGGTTTGTTATTGCAAACCTTCCAAATGGCTGTTTTCTTTTCTCCCATGCCCTGTCACATATGCATGCATACGAGATGTGACAGTAAGATAAAATGTATTTTGCAGTTCATGGACTAGTGTGTCATGCTGTGCTGAACACCACACTCCTGTCCTGTTACCTTACAAACTTACTGAAAGCCCTTCTAGTGCTGTTAAATAATGAGTGAAATGACTAACATGTATCTGGCTCATTTATGCTCTAAGGATTTCAGTGTGCCCAGAGTTGGCAAAGCAAGAAATTGCCTTTCAGACACCTAAGGGCAAAATGGAGGTAACTCTTTTTGGAACCAAAGTGCTCCAAGGAGCAGAGATGGTTGAGGATCACCTTCTCCTTGTGACACAGAGCACGGTCAATGTTGCGTGGTGGGGCTGAACCCTGAATGTACTTCTTTTTTTTGTCCTCCAAGTTGCCTGCTACATCTGCTCCTGGTTTTATATGCCATCACCAGCCTAATTTCATCAAAACCCCTGCTGAGAAGAAAGTCAGGAACTTGCATCATAGTAGATAGACTTCAGCGATGAGCCATTTTAATTTTGCCCTAAGGTTTGTAAACTTGGAATGTCTACTTCAACTTTTCTTAGGGCTTACTCTAACATGTTTATGCAAGTAGGGTGGTCTTAATTCAGTATATAGTTCCTCTGGATCAGAGGTTGTTTCAGTAAGCTTACTGTACATGGTATTACTGATCATTTATGGTGGCAAGGTTCATCCCTATGAGAGTGTTTATGGGAATCATAGCAGGCTAGCTGCTGGCAACAATGAAATGGGAACCTCAGCGCCTGCTGTCGCTTGCTGTATACCCTGTGCTAAAGACTGCTGAGAATTCAGGGTGCATCAGGCTGGACTGTGGGTTTGCTCTTGCATACGTCTGCTCCCCAACAGGCTGGATCTGAGCACTTGTGTTTATTATGTTCCACTCCTTAATGAGCAGAGGTCTATTTTTTTGTCTGTTGCACAGCAGTATTCTGGTCCAGTTGTAGACAATCCAGTTCTTAATGCTCAAATAATAACAGTAGTAACAGGGTTTCTTTTTAAACCCTTAGTAATATGTTGGCAGTTAAAATTTTCAATGGAAGACATTCAGCCATCTCTACAGTATGACACTCACAGACTCTCTTTCTGGTGTTAAGAGTGCTAAACATGCTCCATGCCATACCATACATACTTGGAGAAGAAAACAAAAAATTAGCTCTTAATCTCTATCAGCTTTCCCAAGCAATTAGTTCCTGGGGCTTTGCTATCCTTACATGAAGTGTCCTCTTTCCTTTTATTCCTTGATACCTGCATGCATCTTACAGACTTGGCTGGCCTGTTACTGTACAGAGAGGAGGGATGTATTACCTTGCTAGCAGGCAGTCTGGAGATTTTGGAGGGAGCAGGATCCCTAATTTTTTGGTCACTCTCAGGGTTTAAACCTGTTAATCTTCAGAGTTTAATAGGAAATGTTCATAACTGGACAAATTTAACAAATGTGACTTTTACTCTGAGTTGTGTAACAGGCAAAGTAGAGTTAAGGGCTTATCTAGAGGTTTTGCTCTGGAAGAGAGAGAGGGTTCATTAGAAAAGCTTGTTTACATAAATTTAGGCATCTAGAACTAACTTCTCTGTAAATACAGTGTAAATCAGTGTGATCAGAAAGCTCTCCAAC
Organism: Numenius arquata; assembly: GCF_964106895.1. Lineage (NCBI taxonomy): Eukaryota > Metazoa > Chordata > Aves > Charadriiformes > Scolopacidae > Numenius > Numenius arquata. The sequence goes on from NC_133616.1 coordinate 48,958,052, forward strand.
TCAGGAATGGCTACTTTCCAAGCCTCTGGGCCATGATGTGGCATGCCAATACTCTGTCCTTCACCTCTGGCTCAATGCTCCTTGAACATCAGAGGTCAAAACGAAGCCCAGTTGCAAGTGAGCTGCATTTTGATGGGTGGACACAGGGGAAGGAGGGTAGAGATGGGGTTAGGATTTAATTCCCATCCTGTGGTCTCTGAGGGGCTAATGAGCCTTGCCTGGGGGGCTCCCAGTTGCTTCTGCGGAAGGGCACAGAGGTCTTGCACCATCTGTCACCTCTATTCAGATGTCTCAGATACACCCCAAAATCTAAAAAAATATTAGGGGACTATGTTTCTGCAACAGTATCCCAACCAGAGTATGGGTGTTTTCTGGAGTTTGAAAGTGAGTTCACATGTCCTTGTGTACACAGAGATGTGAGAAATGAACAATTTACTGTGTATGCGATTGAACTTAGACAATGTCTCTATTGTATTTTTTCATGCACAAATGCAAACTTGCTGCACATTCACATGCTCACAGACCCAGTTAAGGCAAGCACATAATGAATGTGGACTTGCCACAGGTGAAGTTAATTTTGACAAAAGCTACGGGCAACAATAAAATACTTAAAAAACCAGCAAAATACTTTCAGTAAAATACATATAATAAAATACTTCATAACAATAAAATACTTTGAAATACAAATGAATGCACCACTTTGTCTCCACAATTGAGAAAACTTTGACCTTTGAAGTCCAGCTTTTTTTTCTCTCTTTTTTTTTCTTCTATGATAATGCAAATTTGCAATGTGTATTTCTTAGCAGTATAAAAAATGATGTATCTTTTTGAGGCCAACCGAATGAGGAAACTTCTTTGCAGAGTGCCCATATCTTGGTGATAGGAATGAGCTATGGAAGTCCATACAACCCGTAATTACCTCTAAAATCACATTTGTTTTTCTCAGACCAGTTGCATCAAATCTGAACATCACAAAATCTAACACAGTAATTTTGGGAAGAATGATGGGAGAAAGAAGCTGGCAGCAGTATTTTCTGCTGTAAGTTAATAAATAAGCAAAATTCTGAGAAACTTAGTGAGGATAGGCAAAACATAAATAATTAACTTAAAATGGATTATAATTAAAAAAACTGCAATGTACCTTGCCCAGTGATCAATCACTACCCAGGTACTGTGAATGAACAATAAATGTCAAATGAACGGTTTTCTTTGAAGCAGAGCTGAGAAACTTTCACTGTGAGATCTTATATGGGTTTGTCGTCTACAGTCTGCATCATTCCTCACCAACACTTTTCTTTTTACCTTTTAATTATGACAAAATAAATGCTGAGAGTATAAGAACTTCATGAATGTTGTGTGATATTCACAATTATTTTCCTCCCAGTATGGTATTTCTGGAAGGATTTCGTTGGGTATCACCTGCATGATGAGTGATACCTCATCTCAGACCATTTACTCTGGCAAGAAGGGAGCATTTCATGTTGGCCAGAAATCTGGCTTCGGGTGAGGCAGATACAGAGCTTTGGCAAGGCAGGACAAGGACAGCAGTGAGTGCAACCCTCTCTGCCAGCCTTATGCACTGCTGTACCAGCTCAGACACTGCCTGGCTGCTTCCCTGCTCATGGCATGCTGGGAGTAGCAATAGTTTGGTGGCTATCACACAGTAAGAGTGTGTTTTTATCACTAGCCTGGCTGTGGGGTTAGGAATGACTTCAAAAATTCCTTGTACAGTGGTGACAGTGCTTGTCCATTTTATTTGAGCCAAGTCAGGGGAATACAAACCTGATGGGGTCATGGCATTCTCCTTCCGGCCCTGAATGAAGACTGGCCTCTCGCCTTGTTAGCTGCGTGGCTCCCCCAGCAAATGACAAGATAGGCATGGAAAATGTCATTTGCACAGTCATACTCTGTGTACATAGTGCAGGCACCATCTCCGTTTTTACAAGCCTGTTCTGCTGCACACCATTTCCTCTGTGAAGCAGTCATGATGATCAGCAGGACAGCTTTTGGAGACTTGTTCACTAGGTCAATGGCTCTCCAGGGCTTCTATAAACATGGCCATCTGGGCACATTGCCATTCCTGTTTGGCCTCCCCAGCAAAGCTTTCTGGCTTCCTGCAGGATGCAGAGGGTCAAATTCAAATTGCTACGAGTGCTTGTGTAGTTCCAGGAAAGCACCTGAATTAAGCACACATGCTGTTCTAATTGCTTTGAAATCACCTGGCATCTTCCTCCAGTCTCTTCATGCACAACTTTTTCCTCTAATAGTCAGTGATATTAAGTGAGGAAAGCAAGTGGTTACAGATCAGCCCACTGGCGATGGTCCTGGAGCTGTTCCCACTGAAGTTCCCTGTCCTAGCGCTTGCACTGATTTCCATTGGAGCACTCAGACTCTTTGATCTCAACCCCCAGGCAGCACCAGGAAACCATTGTTACTCTTATCTTAATTTCCTTTTGGCCTTGACCCTTTGAGCCTTAAAAATAAAGAAAAAAAAAAGTACTAGGAATATTTAGACTCCAAAGGGGAAGGCAAAATCATTTTTGCACACTAGTGAAAAAGAGTGTTCATTGGGGATACAGAGCCAGAACACATTCAGAGGAAGTTATGAAAGAGAGTGGCTTGGGGAAACTCATCTGCCACATTTGATGTTGCTTGTCAAACACGCAAAGCCGCTGTTTGAATTGGCAGGAAGCGGGGAAAAGCATGGTGTGACTGGCAAGGGCTGCAACCTGATGCCTGCAGACTGCAGGTACAGGGACTGGAAGCTGCCTACTGACCCCCATCCTGGCTTCCCATCTGGTCAGAAATTGCCACCAAAGCCTCCACATAAAAGGCCGCTCAGAAATTTATGGATTGGGTGGGGGGAATCTCAGAGGGGCTTTATTTCTGATTCAAAGCATCAGGAGGTGCTGAAAAAAATCTGGGTAGGGCTGAAGGAAAGAAAGGGCTGTTGGGGAAAATCTCTGACCTGACAAACAAAGTTTCTGGCTGCACGTGCACTTAGGGAAAGCAAACCCCCAAACTAACCTATAGACCTAACATCTGAAAGGACGTCTGCCAAACAGCTGATAGAAAAGTCCCCTCTGAAATGTAAAAGTGACACAGTTACTAGCTGACACCTGCTTCAGTAAACAAGGGTCCTATTGAAGTGTGTGCACGCCTAATTTGAAATCAAAACTTTGGCAGCTTGTATCCTACACACTTGTGATTGATTTGACCCTAGGTTATGAAATTTAGGGTAGAGGATTTCTTTTCCTAATGCCATGCCTAAAAGCACTGCTGATGTACTGTGCAGAGCAGTATGAACCAAAACCCAAAGGCTTTGATTCTGCAGGTGTGCATTCATTTTTATTGTGTTTGTAAGAAGAGACAGGCATTTGCATGAGATTATATGATAAGGTATATGTGGCTGCCTGCTTTACATTAATAACTGCAGATAATTGGTCACATGAATATTTCTAAATAACTCTTTGCAAATGGAAGCAGTGGTATTTTTAGTTTTTAGATAAAAACAAATGAGGCCTAATTATTTCCGTTTTCTTATTTTTAATATTTATAAGTACTTGCTTAACCTAGTTTTTTTTCTTTCTTTTTTGGATGCAGATTTCCTAGTTCTTGCAGTTATGTACTAAATTTCCAAAACAACTTCTGACAACAAAAGCTAATCTATGGAGTTGGAAGGGACAAATTTGCAAGGAGGAGACAAAGATATATTTGCTACTGCTTATGACGTCTGAAGTCAGACTAGGACCCACATTTTTAAAAGTGTTCGAAAATCTAACCGATCTACCAATTTGGGAAGGGCAGTTTTACAAAATTATACAAAATTCTTTGATCATCTCTTGATGACTGATCTTTGTAGTTGGAAGATGCTGCCAACAAATTTTCATCTTAAAAAGGTTTCTAGAGCTGATTAATTTTGTAAAGATGAAAAATAACCGATGGTTTGCCACTTAAACTGAAAAGAAGGTTTTTGAAATATAAATTCAGATAGAGCTTCAAAGTGATTATTTATGCAGTAATTGAAATTAGTTATGAGTGTGTGCTTGCATTGCTACTGTAAGTCTTCTACAGCAAGGAGGAATATTAACATGTTTCCTAATGTTAAACTAGATAGTAGGCCCCACTCTGCTAATGCCCTTCCTCTGCCTGAGATCTCTGCAGTCACCTGCTGTAAGCCAAAGTATGAGTCCAGGAATTAGTACAGGACATAGACTCCAGGTATTAGCCCTGGCCTAAGAAGCCTGTCAGAGTTTTTGCATGATTAAATGCTCCTTTAATTTTCTGTTCTTTAACAACAGGTGTATTTCTGTGCAATCCATCTGTAAGAACAGGGCTTGTGCCTTTGACACGTGTGAAATCTGCAGCTGTCAAAATCTTTCTCGTGGAGTCCCAACTTGGGAAAAAGATTAATACTGGATTTTCTGTTAAAAGCTTTGGTATTTTGCTGTGAAGTGTAATTCTGGGTAGTAGGAACATTTTCTTAGCATACAGTGTTTGTAAAAAATGCCTGTGTTTGCATTCTGTTCTGCATTTCTGCAAGACACCCATATTCTGCAACATTGATTTCACTGGTGATTCCCTTATGCTAATGGTCAGTGACCAGAGAGACCCACAGGAGCATCTTAGACACATGCCTCTAAACCAACACTGCCCATATTCGCTCCTGCCTTGTTATGCTGCAAGTTTGGGAATGTCTTTCCTGGTCCCCTGGGGGTGCCCAGGACCTGGAGCTGCAGTGAGAAGGGGGAGAGCACTGAGTTCACAACATCACTCCTGGGATGGCCAGTTGTTAGCTGAGTTTTTGGCATGATAACATGATCCTGTATCTCTACATACACATATTCGTGCACTCCCTGCATGTGATGGTCACAGGCATGTGATGAACTGCAGCTCCATGCAATAAACTGCACTGACTGCTGCTGAATGCTTTTTTGAACTGGGACTATGCCATATGCTGTTGTTTTGTAAAAGTAAATTTTACTCTCTGCAGTGAGACAGATGACTACAGAATTATAGTATTTGTTTTCATTTGATGTGAATACTAATTTTTATGTCAAGTAAGTGTAGTTTCAATGACTAAAAATATAAATATGCTATTTGCAGGCATAGAACCCCCTGAATCACTTCAAAAGCATCATTTACAGACCACTGACTTCACTTTGTGATCACTTTCAGATCACACTAGGCACTGTGATCTGCAGCCAAATAGCTTTATTTCTTACATTTGAATGTTTGAAGGAGCTCGGCAATTTCAGCTAGTGTTCAAGTGACATTTCTTCATGCCCCATATTTGCATGCACATTGATGGGACCCTGTGAGTAGGAGGTGTGAAGGAGCAGGGTGACAGCGGGACAGGGTGACAGCACGTCCTTCAGAGGGGAGTGCACTGGCAGATTGTCCAGGCCAGCTGGAGGTGCACTCTCTGTACCCGTCCTGGAGTTCACGTTCAGGAGCAGCAGGCTTTAGAGAATAAACAAGCTCAAACCAAAATAATGTCTTATGTATTTCTGCAACCTGCAGTGAGGTTTCATTCTCTACATGTGTGTTTTGCCTGAGTGACAGTGCATTCCTCATGGCCACATGCCACGAAGGGGGAAGGAGGCAGATTGCCCCCCTGTTGGCACTGCAGAGCAGATGGGTGCCTGGCAGGGCAGTTTCTGGGACATCCCATCAGTCTCAAGTGCAATGCTGGGACCTGGATCCAGTGTTTCATTACTAAGGCACAACACATGGAAAAATTTTAATGGCCCCACTCCTAAAGAAAAGCTGTTGTCACAGTGATGTGCGAGTGTTTGATTGTTTTGACTGGTACTTGCAGAATTTTGAGTGCAAACTTCATCCCCAGAAAGTGAGATGGGATGCATATTTTTCTGCAAACTATTACATCTAGCTGTAGACAGTTTGGAGTGTTTCTTTGCACTTAAAATGCAGACAAAAATACTATCTTGCTGCTCTATGCAGTCAGTGAAAACATCAGAGTGGTTTTGTTGAATGTATTCTCTGAAGCCACTTTATAAACAAATAGCAAAATTATGGAAGTATCAGCAATCTTCGAGTGTAGAATTAAACTGACTGTCAAAAAGTAACAGTTCTCTAATCTGACATGAATCCTAATGTGCAGGAATTAGGTTTGTTGTAATAACAGAAGATCAATTTTTGCATTTGTCTTGAAGAATGAGTAGTCAGCATTAAGTACAGCAGTGTGTTTAGTACCACCATTGCCAAAGAGAGAGATGATGGGATTTGAAGGGATGATTTTCAGGATTATTGCAAAGGAATCAATTTAGCAAGCAACGAAATGGCAGACTTCTGAGGACAAGAGGTGACTACCATGACCACTAAAGGGACCATGACATAGGTGCCTCATGCAGCAGCCACGTATCCTACCTCTGGAAGAAAATGAGCCCTTGTGGGTCCTGCAGCTGTGCCGTGCTCCATTTACCTCATTAGTTCCTGGTGCAGTGTCAGCATTAGCATAGGCAAATAGCTTTCCAGGGTCACGGTCTAGAGCATGAAATGAAGAAGTTTTCTGCATTCGGTTGACTCAGCAGGGTAGTTTCCAAACTGGCATCTGACCAGGTCGCTGGAGGTAATAAACTTAGTTTGGCTGGAGAAGAAAAAAGCAGTACAAGAACCTTTAAAGGAAGTTTTTGCTCATTAATTGTCTCAATTCCACTGCTGCTGTGTCACACCAGATGGTTGTGCTGAGGACAACCCTTCCACATATTACCTGTTCTCCACAGCCAGACTGGCTGGTGCCCTCCAGGGAGAAGCTACCCCTTCGCTCCATTTCTGAGGCGTCTGTAATGCTTCAATTCACTAGTGGAGTTTCTGAGGTGTGGATGTGCAGTTTCCATCCAGTTTCAATGGATGCTGGACCACCCATCTCCCAGGAACAGTAGGCTGTGTTAGCTGGCACTTAGAGATGCAATTTTCTACCCTTCTGAGGGGGTACTTACAAACCACTGCTTCAGTGTTCAGAGAAAAGGGGCAGTTATTTAGACAAACTGTCATATTGTAGGGCCTCGATATTTTGCTCAGCCTGTCAATTTTTCTATAGTCCAAAGAGTAACAGCTACAAATCAAGCAGCCTTTGTTTAAGATCATTCAGGGAATGAATACATGTGAACTAAATATGACTAAGACAAGGACATGAAAGTAGTCATCTAATAAAACCTAATTTGTAAATCTGAACAAGGTGACAAAACCCCAATTTACTTCTTCTGGAGTTTAGAATAATCTCACAAAGCCGACTTGTTCTTTGTGACTACAAAGATTTTTCTCATAAAGTCTGCTGTGATGTTTGAGCTAGATGGCAAATTTAACACATGTGCAGACCAGTACTAATCAAAAATCGAAATGGCAGGCTGGTTTTTTTTTTTTAAGTACAAAAATGCACAAACTGGAATAATTTGATGTTTTCTCATTGTTAGTCAAAAAATACACCACTTTCTATAGTGAAGAAAAATTACCATGTGAATATATTCCTTGAAGTCTTACCACAGCATATGAATTTGCAATTTCTGTTCCTGAAACTTTTATTTCCCCACTTATGGAGAGGTACGAGATCTCAATTTGCTTCTTTCCGGAAGCGCACCAGAGCTGTTCTCACGCTGTGTTTGAAGTCTGTTTATCTACCATTCTCCTAAGAAAGCACAGTCCACTGCAACGGGACTGAGGTTTGCAAATGAGAACTCACCTTGCAGCATTGCACCTGTTTCCAATTGACTAGTGCTTTAAAGACACAGTCAGTCAGAAGGCACAGCTTTAAAGCCTGTAACCACATCAGAAGAAGAGGAAATACATGTACACCGGCTCCAGTACTTACATGAGATGCACAGATTTGTGATTGTGTCAGTTAGCTTCAATTTTACACTGGTTCACTAATGTATCCCACAAGTACGTAGAAAAAGTAACAGAAATGCAGTCTTATAGACACCTTGTTTTCGCAGCTTTCAGTGACCAACAGATCTGCTCCTGTGCCAATGGGGTACAGGTGTGCCAAACATTGCTCCAATCTCTGCTCATGTTGTTGACACCGTAGAGCTCAATGCCTTTGCAGGCAAAGGTATTTATCTCAGTGTTGGTGTAAAAAATACCCAAATTTGGGTGAGTAGGTATCTATAATGAACAAAAACGTCATGAGGCTAATTTGGCTGTCTCAGACTAATATGTTTTTGGAACTATCCTGGAGTTAATGGGAAGATTTTTGCATGGTGAGATGCTGAAATTCCTTTCTTGTGGTGTGTGTTGTAGAGTGAGTGGGGGCTGACGTGGGAGGGATAAGAACCAATTCACTGAAGTATACTGGGGTATAGATTATAGCATCATTAACTATAGGACAACTCCTTGATATGAAAGATGGAAAAAGCACCCAAAGGAATCACTCTGTCAGATGTGATTGCAATCAAGAGGGAGAAACTACTGGAAAACAGGAACATGGCAGCATTTTGGGTGAGAACAACTTATGGGAGAGGTAGAAAAGAAGGCAAAACCAACAGACTTTTAGAAAACCAGACGATAGCTTGAAATATATAGAGATGATCTCATAGGAAATGTGTTTAAAGGGGGAAAAAAAGAACTATTCAGGAGAGCTGGTCATCGTGTAAGGGAAATATTTTGAAGGTGCAGGTTCAACCTATGCACGTGTGGGAAGTTGGAAAGTTTAGCAAGTAGATCATCTAAGTCTTTACTATAAAAGGGGAGATACAACAGATGCAAACTTGTTCAGGCTATTATGAATGGGTATGAGGGAAAAGCATGAAGAGGTAGGGAAGGTGGTCAAGCCGTGGACTGAGATAGGAGAGAGTACTGAGCAGCCTTCTGTAAGGGCAGTGCTAGTAAGGGAGAGAAACCGTAATCCATCACCGAGTGGGAAGGAAAAGCCAGATGGTGCATTTTAGCTTTCTCAAGCTAAAATGTTTGATGCTTGTGTCCTGGGTCTGGCGGAGATAGGGTTAATTCTGCCCAGGACCTAGCAGGGACACAGGTATTCCACCCCATGTGAGCCATGCCCAGTGGGTAGCAGGAGCTGGCCGGGGAAGGGGAGGGACAGGAAGGCGGGGAGGGACAGGAAGGCGGGGCGGGGGGAGAGAAGGAAGTCATCCCCCGGGGAGCAGAGCGGGCTGGGGCGTCCCGGGTCCGGTTGGCAAGTGGTGGTATTGTACTCATGGTTGTATATTCCTCTGTCAGTGTTATTATTGTTGTTGTTTCTTGCTCCCCTTGCTGTCCTGTTAAATTGTCTTTGTCTCAACCCACGAGTTTTTGCCTTTTTCTTCCGATTCTCCCCTCCCGGCCGCGCTGGCGGTGGGGGCCCGATCCAAGCGAGCGGCTGCCGTGTGGTGCTTTATTGCCGTCTGAGGCCAAACCACAACAGCTTGTTATGGTTAAGTCTTTACCAGAAAGGCCAGTTGACTTAGCAGCAGAGAAGTAAGAGTTGAGGACAGGCTAAAATAGAGAATATTTAGGTAAGGCAGAGATTTCCAGTTTGTCTGGGCCTGACCTGAACCTGGAGGACTTGCTGAGGCCAGCATAGAGCCATCACCTTTGAGAATGTCTGTCTTCTCCCTGGGAAAGCAGGGGATTGTAACAGGTAATGATAGTGCATAGCTTTAAAAAAGAGACAGAGGGGGAGATTGGCATTATCAGCTTGGACTATAATATCAATTCCCAGAAAAGTACTGGAACAAGTACTCAAACTGTTTGAAAATACCAAGATAAATATGGGGATCAACATCAGCCAAAATGAATTTGCTCAGGACAAGCGATTCCAAATCTGTCTAATTTCCTGCCCTGACAGTGTGTCAAGCCTCGCGCACAACAGTCGGTCTTGTATCAACCTCAGTCTTGTAGGACTGCTTGATACCCAGGTGACATCCCAATAGACAAGCTGAGGGGACAGAATCTGGCAAAACTCCAAAGTGAGTGATAGCTGGTGGGAAATCAGGTTCAAAGCATACTGGTTATCTGCTTTATGTCAAGTCATGTGATTTTGCTGCAGCCTGCCCTGCTTCATCCTCTATTCAATATTTCTCTGAATTACTTTGGAGTAGAGAGTATGCTGGGTACTTTCACGTGGCACTCGACTGAGAAGAGCCAGAGTTGCACCAAAGGACAAGCTTAGGGCTTGACACGATCATGGCAAACTGAATACAGATTTGAAATTCAGAAAAGGCACTGTAATCAGTGAGGATGTGGGAGCAAATAAATCTAGGATGGGTAAAACCAGAGTTAAAAGCAATTATGTGTGAGGTCCTAGCAATTATAGTAGATCATACACTGAAGACAAATCAGCAATGTCATTCTGTTGTATAAAAGGTAAACATCACATGGAAATATCTGACTGGGTCTGTCATCTGCAAGATGCATGACAGCTGTGTTTGACCTGCAGCTGGGGTGCTGTGTCCTGATTTGGACACTGGACTTCCAGAAATAGATAACTATCTATATAAAATCCAAAGTAAAGCAATAAGAAAGATCAAAGGTCTAGAAAATATCACCTGTGGGGACAATTTTAAAGGCCTGGAGTGGCTTAGTTGAGAGGGGAAAAAAAAGACTCAAGGGAGACCTGAAAAAAATCCTCAAGCACGTAGAAGGTAGCTTCAGAAAAGAAGTAATTAATCTGTTCTTGAGGCTTACTTTGGTAGAAAATGAGCCAAAATTGTAGTAGGTACTTGAAAGCAGCAAGTACTGGGGAAGTCTTACTGCTAGGAAGGTCTTACTACCAGTATGAGACAATTAGCTGAGCATGCTAACATCTTTAGAGGGCTGAGGCATCACTCAGGCTATTTAAGAATGTTACAAATAACTTTACCCCTGGAAAAAAGAGAGGGGATGGTCTGCAGGATCCCTTGGCATAAAATTAATACCTTTGAAACAAATGAGAGAAAATTGCCTACTGGAGATGACAGCTGTGGATTCAGAGATCAATATACACACTTTCTCTCCCCCTCCACTGGCAACTTTTTTTGACATCCCTAGCAGTCTTTTTTCCTATGCTAAGAATTTTCCTACCCTATGGCTCCTAAGAATAACATTGATGCAGGATTGTTCAGAGGTCTTTTATTTACCTATTTAATTGTCCTTCTTTCCCTGTTTGAGGATGGTATAGATGCCATGCGAGTATGAGAATTTGCACTCTGCAATCTCATCAGTGGTTTGTTTGAGGTTCCCTACTGACCTGAGGTTCCCTACTGTACTGCAGGTACGGTAGAACAGTTTACTGCTCTATCTATACATATAGAAAGACTTGATAAGATAATGCATATACCTTAATGTGCGCTCAGAGCTGTGAATAGTGAATTTCCTCATTAATATGTTTTCAGTTAATCTCATCTTTAAGATGAAACAGAAGTTTCATTATACCTCTAGATACAGCCATTAATACTTCTGTTCCCACATTATCCTTAAGTTTCAGCCAAAAGTGTGCATAGAAAAGGTGCCAAATTTGAGTGAACATCTTCTGAAAAGTTGGTGTGTTTTTTCCCCAAGTCATCAAAACACTATGGGTTTGCAGGTCTAGTGATTAAAAGCACTAAGTAAATAAGGGGTCAATCTTTCATAGGCTATCAGAGCATTATGTCTGAAACTAGCCCAGTTGCTCCTTCTGATTTTTACAGTTTTGGCTGTGTTAATCATGAAGACTTGCAATAGGCTGAGACAGCTGGATCATTTATTTATTTTTCTTTATTAGTGGACAAAACGTTGACACTGACTCAGCCAGTTTTCCAAGATGTGCAATGGCTCCCCCCACCTCTGGGTCTTGCCAAGGTGCTGGGAAAACAGAGTGAACAGGGCCGTGTTTATTTATGCCATATTTATTTAAATCTCAGCTAGCTTCTGAGAGCAAAACCAACAAATTCCTGTCTGTTCCAAGTCTGATGTTTTTTCCTGCATCTCTCTCTTTCCTTAGTAAAAGGACAGGAAAGGCTCTATTATCCAGTAAGAAACTGCAAGTGTTTTCTCCCTGACTTTTACCCATATCAGGGTTTGTGCTTCCTTGTGAGCAGCAACAAGGGTGATTTCGCCTGACTTGCACAATGTGTTACATAGTCCTGTGTTCAGCTGACAGCTAGGGTAAGGTCACTGGCAGGCTCCCAGTAGGCTTGCTTAAAGGTAATCTTTGCTGTGCTAATACTCTTCCAAGCAGCTGCAGATTTAATTAGAAAATTTGCAAGGGAATTGTTATTTCTGGTGGAAAGAACAGCTAATTAGCCCAATGAAGAGTATTGTCAAGTAAAGTTGTTATAAAGATGCATTTCCTGTCAACTCAATACTTGTGTTTAATGCCTTGAAGATGGCTATGGTTTTATTTACAAGCCATTGCATGCCATGCAGTCATATGGATGCTTGGGGTAGGTGTGGCCTGATGGATGTGTAAAGTTTCTGTTTTCACCTCAGGTATAGAAATGAGATATGTGTATTAGCTAAGCAAGATAATTTATCTTAGGTGCAGTCGCAGCATGAGATGCAGCAAATTGAGGGAGAATTTGGTCTGTCATTGATGTCTGAACATCCTCTCTGGGCAAAGGCTGTGAATTTTATTGGTGCGAATAATTGCCTTGAAATTTTTGGCCTTGCTGTAAAATGAGCAATATTTGGTCTAGGACACCTAGATCTTGTGGTTTTGGGATGGGTTTAAAACATGCAGCAAGTTTGCCCTTCCTCATTTTAACTTGTTATCAAGCCTGGTCCAAAGCCCAGTGATGGAAAGGGATTTATGGTATTGGCTTGTGGCTTACAACAAAAAACTAAAAAAAGGCTATGCAGACAAGAGTATGCATGTTATTAAAGAGAATTAATCTATACTGCAAGGATTTTTCATGAAGTACTTTGCTTTCATGGTCTAGGGAGAGCTCTAACCTGATCTGCTTCCCATTCAGGCCATTGCAGTTCAGTTCTGAACAAACAATGGAGGGAATCAGTTCTGAACAAACAATGGAGGGAACAATGGAGGTTAATCCTAAGACACAATTATCTCCCCAACCTCCACTCAGATAAGTTTAAACTGAAAAACAAAGAATATAAACCGAAGAATATGTAAGTTGGAGTGGAGGTTAATCGTCGTGTATCCTTACTATCACAAAGCAATCACATAGCCTGGCTTGTGCAAGAGAGTTGTTCTGGTAAATTTTAAGCTGACCTCAAGAGTTCCCTATCGGTGACTAAAAATGGAAGTCTTCTATTTTGCTTTAGCTCTATTTACTGTTATCTTCGGTCATTTTGCTGAGCTGTTACATGATGTGAGTGATGTAATTGGAATTGCATCAGGATCACATGAGCCTGGAGATGGAACAGTGGTACACACTGAAGGAGAGCAGGACTGGGCTGAGTCATGCTGTATGATATCTTCAGCATGGGGATGGCAGGGCTGAGCATCAGCCCCAGGTCTGGTTCTCCTGCTGTTCCGAGTCATCCTTGCTAAACATGACTGAGTTCACACATACCCTTCCCAGCAGCTGGGCTGTCAGGGCTGGGAAACCCAAAATGTCTCATGAGTCATCAGTGCTCAGTCCACTGCAAAGTTAATTCCCCCTCGAGATCTGTGGGTCTCCGAAAGAACAGATGGTATGGTGGGAACTCGAGGTTGCCATGGTTAAACTCCTGTTTTTCTTTTAATACAAGTTTGTGTTGTAATTCTTGTAGGAGTTTGGAGAAGTCCAGGGGGAGAATCGAGAACTTGAAGGACTTCAAGCTGTGGAAGGAATAGGCTGGGTGCAGGCTGAAAGGAGCAATAGCAAATGTGTCCTGAATGAGGTTTTTAAAGGGGAAAAAAGGAAGTGTGAAATCTTCAGATGGAAAGAAAATCACAACTCCTCAATTATTTTGGAAGTTATCCAGCGGACTATAACAGTGAAGTTCAAAGAATCATCTAAGGTATATTATCGTTGTTATTAAGTATAAGAATATAAGAGGAATATTTTGCTATTTTATAGCACTGAGAGGAAACATTGACACTTTACACACAGCATCAGACACACATTTACTAAGGCTGTTAAAGGGGTGGGCACTGTCAGGTGCATGAGGAGGTGGCGGCCATGGCGAGTCTGTGCAGCTCCCTTATTGAGGCTGGGTAGATCCTGAACAGCAAGGCTCAGTCTCCCCGCAAAGAACTTCCAACCTAATTTTCAGCCATAGCAACTGGAGGCAAATCATAAGGCAGGGATGGAAAACGCAAGTTTCAGCAGTATCTTCATAGACATCATTCACCTGGGCACGGTTAAGCCATAGTGGCGTGGGACCCCTAAAATGATTGATAAAATTATAGATAAATGACAGATAACACTTGTAAATTGGAAAAGAAAAAGTATTTTTGAGACCATTAGTATCTTGCCAAGCTGGAGGAGGGAGAGCCGAGCCTGGTAAATTTGAAAAAGAAAATTCTGATTTTTTTTTCACTAGAGAGGGCTCTTTTAGGAAAATTAAATAGCTTTCAAGGACAGATGTGCTCTGATGACGTGTGTGTTTAAAATGTTTATTTTAATTTTTTTAAAGGTAAGAACCTTTTGAAGCATATGGTTTTTATATTTTATACATTGTGTATTTTGAAACTTTTGTTAAAATATAATTGAAAAGTGAGAAACTTCAAAATAAAACATATTTTGTGAATGAAAGATAAAAAAGATAATTTTTAATTGCTCTATTTTGGTATATTTTCCACACTGTCAGTTCATGAACATTTCAAGATTTTAACTTCTGTTCCTGGCCAGAGCATTTCTTGAGGTTTCAAAATTTTAGTATTATTGACATGCAGTGGTGCTACTGGAAAATTTAGTCATTCATGGTTTTAACAGCATGTAGGCATGAAATTCTGTAAGAGGGAACAGGAGAGTTACACAATGCATCATTTTAGATTTCCACTAGGGAAAGGAAACCCAAAGGGAGAATCCAGAGATTCAATGATGAAGAAAAAAAATAATTTTATCAGGTTAGTTTTGGATGCACTGGATAGAAAGTTTGTGTGTGAAGAGTACAAACTAGGGGGGATGTAATAAATAAGATGAATAACAATGAAGATTTTAGCTGAGGTTTTTTGAGATTGTCAAAAAATAAACCCTGTAATAAGCCGAATTCTAGGTGCTTGATACTGAAGACTTAAATTTTCCTATAAGCAAGTCGCTATCAGACTGCGTTTTGTGGGAATTCTTGCACATGGTTCTGAAGTTCTTGCTAATAGCTGCCACCAAAAGGAGAAGTTGTAATGGACTCTTCTTCTCTAGCAGGGCAAGTGTTGCATATAAAGTATAGAGAAAGCAGATGAACTAAAGCCAGTGCCACTCTGGACACTGCCTTTTAAAAGGAGTAATTACTTTAGCAGCATGAAGAACAAGTGTTACGGTGGTAATTCAGCCTTGCTGTCTGGGGATCCTACAAGAGCAGCAGTCCTCCTTCTGCCTTTGGGTGGTCTCTAGCTGTTTGCTGCCCGATTGCAAAGACTTTTTGTGATCAGTCCATTAATCACCACATATGCTCTACGATATTCACATCAGCTTGAGAAGAAACACAGATTTTTCCAGGAGGCACTTTGGAGGGGTCTTATATTTCATGTTAGGTACCCTGGTGCCAATAAGCTCTAGTATGGAATGACATCAAACAAACAAGAGATTTCCTTGGAGTGTGCCCTGGAAACTTGAGGAGTTCTTCATGGCATCTGACATTCCATTTGCCCTGAAGTTAACATTTTGATGACATCTTGCCTGGCTGTGCCTTTATACAATTATAAGCCATGGATTTTAAGCTGTCTGAAAGAGATTAAACTGTTTTCCAACCAGCTGCTGCAGTCCAGTGCTTGACATATGGGTAATGGATAGGGTTACCAATTTGGAAATGTGTGAAAAATTAGTAAATACCTTTTATGAAAAACAGTGTAGAGAGACTGGTGAAATTACTTAGAAAACTAGAAGACAATCTCTCTGCTCTGGCAACCATGAATTTTTTTTTTTTCCCACAGGAACATTTGCTTCTTGTTTTCAATTTCAATTTCTTGTGCATATACCACATATAAAGTCTCCTATTGTCACTGGCATCAGAGAAAAAGAAAAAAAAAAGCTGCCTCAGATGCGTAAGGCCAGACTGGTGAACCGTCTCTCAAACCAGCAGTGTGCCACTGCTTCACACAAAATGAAGGTCTGCCACATGGTCAAGAGCTATTCCTGCTCTCACAATGGTTCCGTGGTCAGTGTGTGTGTGCTGGTTGTTTAAAATATGGGTGTGCTGTTTGTTTAAAATATGGGTATGGCTCTCCCTTAGCTGGTATTGTATCATCTCCAGCATGCCTTTCCCAAAGGCATTACTAGTGCAACAGTTGTGACTGCAGGGTCTGGCGCCCCTTTCTAGCAGCTCCCTTGCCTGTTTTCTGGGCGTGTGAGGGGTGAGCTCTGCATGCTTTGGAAAGCAGGATTGCCCTCTTCAAGGTGAGCTTGTGGGGCAGCTGCTGTAGCCAGTGAGATGCAGCTGCCAGGTAGGCTGGCATGGGAACTGGGCACATGAGATGGGATCCTGCCTCCTGCTCTGGCACAGGCACAGCCCTTCTCAGATGCTGCCTTGCAGTCTCTGTTGTCTTCAGAAGGACTCACAGTCCTGGTTCAAAAAACTCAGTCAAGTTTGGAAAAGTGCTGTTCTACTCTAAAAGTGAGTCGCTGACTGGAAGAAATCAGAGCAAACTGAAAATGTTAGGGTTTTCAGAGGGATCATTTCTCTTCAGGCTGTAAGTGGTCTATTGTGCAAAGGCTTAGGAGAATTATCTATGCCTGTCGAGCAGCACAAGCAGGTCATAATTTGCAGCATGTCTAGGCTTTGCAAGTGACTGTATTAACGACCGTGCTGTGACCCAGTTAGGGAAAACATGATCTCCAATACTTGGTGGTAGTTCAGGTAGTTCAGCACTTTGATGTGGGCAGTATTTCTCTTTCCTTAATAAAAGATGAATTGGGATTTACAACTTTTCCAAGGCTCTCCCTCCCCACTCTTATTTCCAAAGTGTTGTTTGAAGATAATTGCCCACAAAATGTCTACAGAAGTTATAATACTTTATTCCCTTATAAGAGAGAGAGAGGAGATAAAAATATGCTGGATATCTGTTAGGAGACCAGAACTTTGTTCCTGTGTACATCCCCAAGAGGTATCCTGTGTTATGACCATGATACTTTCACTTGATGCTTCATTGTGACCTCTTCATTTGCAGGCAGGTCTGAGTCAAAGCCTTGGAACTGAGCATGTTTGACATTTAGGAAATCCAAACTTAATCAGCTTGAATGAAACCATAAACTGGAGAAGTCGAAGCAGCATTCCTGGTCTGCGTTTCCTCCTTTCCAAAGACATTGGAAAGCTAACAAAGAAATCACACAAAGGAATCAGAAGACTGCTTCATTGGAGGAGAGCAAGTGGCAAGATCTGACGAGGTATTTAGCCCATGCAGGTCTGCCTTGGTGATGATGCCTTCCGTGTTCTGGAAATGCCGGTTCCAGTTCCCGGCATGCTGCGCATGCGAGTGGGTAAAATGTCCCTCCTGAAGGTACAGCATCTCGGATGCTCCTCCCATCCAGGGGTGTGGGTTGCAGCTGCACAGCTGGGCTCAGGCTCCTGGATGGTGGGGTGAGGTCTGGCAGTCTGCGGCCAGAGCCTGAATCCTTGGTCGTGCTCCCAGTGGCTCACAGAAATGAAAAGCAGACCACAGCAGGATATCAATTCTTGGAATGTAGAAGTTGCCTCAGCAGTTACTGAAGTTGTATCTTAGACACTGATTAAAAATAGTCTTTGGGTAGGTTGAAATAGTGACACCACATTTTACTGAATGGAAGGAGAGAGGGGAGAAGTAATTGGATTTATTTTCAATAGATATTATTGAAAGGGACCCAACATGAAGAGAGATTGTGTTTTCTTTTTAACAGTTTCATAGTTAAATTAAGCTAAACTTAGATAATGAGGGTATTGCTTTTATATTTGGGCTGTACAAAATCTTTCCATTATTAACATTTAAAAAAGAAGATGGCATCAGAACATTGATTTGGGCAGGATGCTACTCACTCTGGAATTTTGCTATTTACTTCACTGGGACTGGTTCCTTTGATTAAAGTAGAGATTTTAGAATAAGTACTTAATAAAAAATTCTGAAATATTAACTATTATAAATGTCCTGTTGACAGAACGCTGAGAGAGCTGCAGAAAAGGCTGATGGTGCATCAAAAGGACTCAGTAAAGAGATCTGAAGTACAATAAATTAATAAAAGAAAAGGAAGAGTCTGGTGAAATGCAGGGTGACTGTGTGGAATAATTCCTAAAATATTATTTTTATTAGAAATATATGGCATTGTTCACACATTAAGGAAAGGTATAAAATTAAAACGTTTCCAGGGTGGAACACAGCGGCAGCTGGTATGCAAGGAATCCGCTACATCTATGACTGCCTGAACAATATTGCTTTCAAAAGCAACATGGAGGATGGAGTGGAGTGAAGATCCCACGGCCAAGCTCTGTGATTGGCCAAGCAGAACGGGAACAAGGTGATCCTATGGAACTGATAAAGCGGCATGCTTGCTACGCTGAGCCAACACTCTGTCAAATTTTGATGAAATGCTGTCCTTTGTGTGATCTTTGCTCATTATAATGTCATTATAATACCAAAACACACCTCCAGCCCGAAGGCTACCGGCCTCCAAGGTGTGACCACTCTTCCTTGAGTCTGCGCCCTGAATTTTTCATAAACTATACCTTTAAATGCGAGGTGAGAGAATTTTACACCAATCATAATAAAGGTATTTATGACTAGAGTCACTCAAACTCCACCTTGAAGGTAAAAAATATAAAAATAACCCAAGAAAGGGGGGATGCTAGGGAAGACACCATCGTAAACGAGTCAGGGAGGACCCCATCACGGACTGCCTCTGACTCCCGGGACCAGTCGACGGGCTGAGCCTTTCTTCCCCCCCATAGGGACGCCTGTGGGTAAGAGTTAGGCTATACCAAGTGCTTCCTCGGGGAACTTAGAAATCTCTCTAGAGGGTTACCTGTTACATTTATAGCCAGGCTGTATTGTTTGTAACTTTGTCGCGCGCTTTGTACCATTAACGGTTTTTCTTTTACTTGCACGTGCTTTGCAGACAGTGTACTTATCACCGGCAAACCATAAGAACCTTTGTATCTGTTGCTTAAATAAACTGCACTGCTTAAGCAGCTAGCTGTTTCGGTTTCTCACTGAACGCAACCAGACACTGAAGTGCGGCCGTGCTAGCTCGTGAGCACGGCTAGACTGAAGGTGCAGTCCACTATTAGTGTATCCAGGATCGTGATAGTTTAAAATATTAAACGTGACTGGACTGATAGTGGTGAATTGGGCATCACTCAATTTAAACCCAGCCGCCCCCAGACTCTCACCTCGGTGAGGACTGTTAGAATGCAAGGGGGTTTATTTTCTGCCAAAACTGTTTTGCCTCTTCACGCAACAGTCTGACATTTCCCTTCTAAGACAGATGGACACATAACACACTGAAGTGATTTTTGTCACTACCTGTGTCTGAGTAGCTTGTTCCTCCTGTCTGAGAAGCCTACGATTAAAACAAACTTTTCTGCAAACTCTTTACACCAGGTTGTGACATTGCTGGCTCTGATTCTCATTTCAACTGTAAATTAAGAGTAATTCTAGCAAGCTTCTTGTAAAATGTATGTGAAAGTGAAAAGACAAAATTGCCTTGACATTTATTAGCTCTATAGTGTATTTTACCAAGGCCTTTCATTCATCACTATCTGAATTCATGGCAAAGGCTTACACATAATGATTCAACAGTGGTTAAGGGGTCATGTATTAGACCTTTTCTATATTGCCAATCTTTGCTGTACATCAGCAACTACTGTATGATAGCCAGACTCCTACTAGTTTGCATAAGAGGTGTCTGATAAGACAGTGAAATATGGCAGAAATGCAGTGCTTCAGATTTTGTTTCTGTTGAAATGACAGCATGGGAAAGCAGCTTTAATCTTCATAGGTGCGGCCTGAGCTCTGGAGAAAGTTGTTGCAGGAAGGAGCACAGCAATTTTCACCCAGCTGTATGCAATCCACGATGCTAACTTAAGCTATGACCACAAGCGAGAGGTGAATCTACAATGTATAAAAACTCTGCCATCTCTCTCCTGAGTGTCTGAGGCTGGATCTGTAACAGCATTTGCAGTCCAGATGTTACTTGGTTTGCAGTGCACTAGCGCCAGCAGCTATGTGAACTAATCCTTGGTGACTGGAGGGCTAGGCACCTGCACTAGAGGAAAATTGTCACATTTTTAGTTAGGTTTTCAGTCTCTTCTTTAAAAATTATTATTACTACAGTTGTCTACATCTTAGGGAATGCGTAAGGAAAATTGGGGGATTAACTTGCTTTTTCAGAGAGTATGAATCTGCACAGATTCATTGACTTCACTGGAATTGTTCGTTCCATTGAAAGAGCTGAGGGAAATAACACAGTTATCATAGTTATACATGAATCAGCTCCAGCTAACTAAAAATGAAAACTAAATCCCTGCTGCATCACAAGATGTAAGAGTCAACCAATGTTTGCAGCTCAGCTTATCTTTGTTTTTTCTGGCACCAAGCAACTCCTAAAAATTCAGATGCAACGACTCAATTCCCCCTGCTTCTGGAATGAAGACAAAACTCCCCTTTCAGATTGACAAGGTGCTGTCCAGTTTGTGGGCTGTCCTGTACATACTGTACACCCATGGGGAAGAAGTAAATCCTGCCAGTGAAAATCCACAGGATCACTTGGCTCTCATCTAATGCTGACACCTCCACAAAATGTCACTGACCTCAAAGGGTCACTGAAGTATGGGGATCTATCCATAGGTCCCTTTCCTGGGTGTGGACCTTGGGAGAAATGAGATATTTTTGTCAGTCAAAGAGGAGTTATGGGTATGAAAGTTGGGGGGAGAACTGACAAGGTGGACCATCGAAAACACATTCAGTAACTTTAGTGGCCTTTTTAACTCAGATTGATGAATTCAAGATTTGTCCTTGAGTGTTTCGTGCCTGAGTGTGCATGCTGGGGACTAGAGAGTTGGGGAAGGGGGGGGCATGCAGACCCTGACTAGTGGGAGTGGGGCCAAGGAGGGAGCAGTGTGGGTCTGTCGAAGGGAAAAAGCTCTGCTGTACCTGGGTGTGTAGCCCTGTCTGTGACCCTCTTCTCCTCTGCCAAAGTACAGGATAAATTCTCCTGACTACTTCAGGAGGAAAGCAATGAAAACTTTCCCCTTAAATTCCTAGTAACTATGATAGTTCTTGACATTCATAATGCCTGCCAAGGTAGTTTTTGAGAACAGGATATTGCTGTGTAGTGAGTGAATAGGAGTTCCTGGAAAGATGCTGCAGACCCTTAATGGCTGGGCTGACTCAACAGTCAATACCTGCAAACATTTCCTTGGATTTAATAATTTTTTAAATCAATCTATTGCCTAGATGCTCCTGCTTGTTCAGTTATGTATGCAAAAGCAAGAAGTGCAAGCGCGTGTTGTTAAAATTTTGCTAACAATAATGCTAATAATGCCTTTCTGCATGTAGCAATGGGAACAGATGTCTATGCAACTGAAAGAAAAACATTAATTGTATGAGTTATGAAATGGAGAGATTTTGTAATTAATTGTAAGTTTTTTCGTTGCTGTGTTTAGATAATACTTTTTTTTGTAGGGTTTGAATGACTCCCATAAAAAGAGGTAAAAGTCCCTGACTGCATTTCAACATGTACATACTTCTGTATTTGTTGTTATTGCAAACATTTTTCCAAGGTTCCCTTTTGCTGGCATTTGAGAAGCACCGTTTTTTTAATACTGTGGCATACATCACAAAAAAAGGCAGTAACTTCAAGCTGGTAATAGAAATCACCTGCCTGCACTCTTAATTTTTCTTGTTAAATAAAAACTTTCAATCCTCTACAATTTTGAGAGATGAAGATCAGAGATCTTTAACTTTATGGTATTAAGATAACAGATATTGCTTGTGCAGGGAACACGTAAGTTTTAAAGAGACAAGCAGTGATGACATAAACCTAGTCACTCATTGCCACTGCTGAACTGAAGCCCTGGACCAAAACTCACTATTTGTTCTTTTGTATGACTTTTGCAGAGGCAACTCTTTTTGGCCAGCTAGGTGGCAAAGCAAAAAATGAGTGTGCTTGCACCTTCTAAAGCAAGGTACATGCCTACATGAAGACTGTATCTGTCTATTCTCAAAATGGAAGGGGGTATGTTTTCCGAAGAGCCATTTCCTCCCGTTATTTTTCAGTCAAATTTTATGTTATATTCTGATTGAAAGAAGTTTTCTGCCTTCTTCAGTGAAGTTAATGAATTTGTGCAAAGCTTCATTTCACTCTGAAAGCTTTGTAAAAAAACAAACCCAAAAGGTTATTCCAAGGACTTGTCAGTGATGCTAGAAACTCAGATTTGTCCCTGTATTTGAGATGGCAATCAGGTACTCACTGGTACATAAATATAGCCATAGTTGCATGAGCTGTGTGTATTGTCTGCAGAGTATTGAAAAATCCCCAAGAAGTGGCCTAGACCTATAGATACATGTTATAAAATATCTTTTCCAGTCTAGACTTCTCTAAGTATGTGACACATACATTTTGGGGCTAAATCATGGCAACGCTGAAATGGGAAATATAGAGCAGATCACATCATTTACTAGCTCTTCCTGCACAGAAAATACTGGTGGTCACCCATGGGCAGACTGGGAAGGGGTCTCTGCTGGCTCTAGGATTGTTTCAATTCATTATGCAGGTTGCAGTGCTCCTACCAACGCCCTCATGTCTGTTAATACTTTGAAATACTGTACCTGGCATGACCAAAGCTCACCTTTTTTTCATTAAGGTGTACTCAGTGAGTGTTACATAAATGTCTTTGTCCTGCAGGATGTGATACCATTTCTGGGAGTGCAGCACGCCAGAGTGGTTCAATGGGAGTGTGCCCACAGGGCTGGCCGGCAGTGGTGAAACAGAAAATGCAGAAAGGCTTGTGTTGTCATCCCTTTGTACCACTTTGTGAGAGTGATGTGAGTAATTGCTTCTCATCTTGATATCTTTTGCTTACCTTTCTTAAGAGGTCTGAGAAAGCTGGAAGCTCCACTATTAATTTTATTAAGCCTTCTGTTAGGAGCTAGTAAAACTGGGAAAGCCTGATGGCTTTGTCGAGTGCTCTGCACCAGGATGCAGACACCATTGCACAGAGACCATAAGCAGAAGTGGCTTGGTGTGTCAAGACTCAGTGTGCAAGAGATTAGTGGAAGTGTTGTCTGAGGGTCTTTTTGTCCTCATTTAATAAATGCAGCCAGGTAACCTAAAGCTAAAGTCTATTCTAACTGAGATGGGTAATTGTCCATAGCTCCAGCATAGTCTACCTAAACCTGCCTGTATGCTGCTTGAAAACTTCTCTGCCAGCCATCCTGTAGGATTTTTAAAACGCTTATGCATCCAAGTCACTTCTCAGACCTTAAGTTCTTCTAGGAAGTGAGAAAACACACATAGTTAAAGGAAAACAATCTGTCGTATAGAACCTAAGGAAAAAATAAGATTGAAGAGCTACAGCTGTGGAGGAAGTTGTTGTGAGGTATCTCCAAAATCTAAAGTTTCAAAGCGGAAAGAAAAGGGGTGGAAATGAATCCAACCTTGTACACAGCCCCAGGTCTTGGCCCCTCTTTAGCTAACCTGCATGAAAACATACCATCCTCCAGCAAGGCAGGGAGCTCCAGGGCATAGAGGCATTTCAGGTAACCTACAGTCCTTTCACCATTACAGTGTTTTGTGTAAAAGCTAATCTCTGAACACTTCCTTTTCTTTTATGAATTGGTAGGAAGTCTAAAGCTCTTTTGGATGATCTGGTTTTGTCCTTTCCTCTAGAAAGCCACAGTTCCAGAAGCTGTTACATCCATCAACAGCTGCATTTATTTTCTTTTGTCCTTAATACAAATTCCCTTTGCGTTTAAAAGCATGTTGTCACCTCCAGACCTTTAGAACAAACTCCCTTCTGTGGGGAAATGAAACCTAACTGGATTCCCCACAGATACCCATGTAGGTCTCTTTTACCTCACCTTTACCTCATTTCTCCACCAAATGGGTGATGAATGAACATTGTCCAGCATGTTCCAAGTTGTGGGAGGAACAGCAGGATACAAAATTCTTAACCCAAAAATGCTAAGTGTGCACCCACATGTTGTTGTATACCATGTCAGTTTTGCTGGATCTATACAGACCTTTTCCAATTTAGCTATTGTAGCAACCTGCTGGAAAAAGAAAAGAGCATTTGAAGTAACTCCACCTGAAGCATTTAGTTTTTATACTGAAAAATGACTCTGTCAGTTAAACAAAGGATCCAAGAGGAAGATGTGTTAGTATATCTATTTAAATGCACACAGTTTTTTTGCTTTTTTTCCTGTAGCAATTTCAAAGATGCCTTTTTTCCCAGTCGGTGAAAGACAGTAGTTTAGCAGTTTCATAACTGCTGTGCCCGTTTTAGCTGTTGCTATAAATGTTACTTGATAAGCCACACTTGTTCTCCTCCCATAAACAGATGATTGCTTACTTCCTGTTTTCTTTCTTTTTCACAGTGGGGGGAAACTGGGGCCTCTTACTATTTATTTTTCCCGGGAAAATATGGAACCTACCTTCTTTCAGAACAGCTCTCTCCATTGGAGTTTATAGCAATTACCCTGCTTTTGATTGCTCTTTACTGGGTTTGGTTTCTTTTTTTGTTACTGCACCTGTTCACATTTTGCACAAAAAAAGTACTCTAAATTGGGTGGAGAAGGTAAAGGAAAGCTATGTAGACCTATTGCCTTCTAGCCCAGGGCCTTGACCTGAGTTATAGACTCTCATTAACAATAGTTGAGAAAAAAAGAAGTGTTAATGCTTCTTAGGAGTAGCAAGCTTGCACTCCAACAGCTGGTGACTGAGCGCTTAAACCAACAACAAGGTCTTCAGCTTCTTGATTTTTAAAGTCTCCCCTCAAGAGTGTGAAGATGGATAAAAATAGGGAAAAGGAACTGCTTCCACTTCCTCCCGTTTCCTCATACAGCATGGTATCTGCTGGCTGGGTTTATGTCCATGGCAGTACCTGAGTACTTATCACACATACAGAGTCTAAATATTCACAACACCTTTTTTCAGACTCTTGATGTGCATGGGCAAGCTCACTCGCTCTCCTCCCTGATAACAGAGGCTTTCTGGCCGCTGCGCAGGACTTTTGGAGGTGGTTGTTTTATGAGACACCTGGTTTCCTGTCAAACGCACTGGCAGACCTTCAGCTCCTGCAATTGTATCCCCAAGATGTGTTTGGAAAGAAAAAACTCCCTTTTATTCTGGTGCTGTATTTGCTTTGATTTCTGCTTGTCATTAGGTTTAGTGAAGGTGGTGGAAGCTTGTCTAATATTTAATGTCATTTCTTTCTGCATTGGCTCATACCTTTCTGTGATTTTTACCTCCCTCAATGGTATTGCAGCTGGACATCAAGGGCTTTGGGTTTCTTGTCCTAATTAGATTTAAACTCTGCTTTGCTTGCTTTTTTTGCTGTGTTGATATCTGTTTAGCATTTCTAGGATAGTGCTGAGTAGCAGAAGGTTTCTGGTAAAATATAGGTCTTGTTGGCAAAATATAGGTATTGCTGGCTACACCAGTCTTTTTATTGGTGTCCTTATCTGTTATTAGAAATAATACTGAACAGGACCAACAGGTGAACACAGTCCTGGTTCGTGTCATTTGTAAAGGCTGCTCTGAGGTTGCTGACTCCTTAAGGATCTTGCTTTCTACCTCCCAACCCACACGCAGATGGTGATTGCAACCAGGACTTGGCAGTAGGGAAGGACAATGGGTGGCACTGATCTGCACGGACACTGACACTGGTGTCTACGTGCTATCTGCAGAAGGGCCAAGGCCTTCCCCAAATCTGCAGTGAGCATCAGGAGCACCACCACAATGATGGCTCTCTTGTTCGCACCTTTCCAGCTGCTTTGTTCATGCTGAGAAGATGTGCCCACTGGTAGCCATCCATGTGATTTCTCTGCATTCGCACATCAGTGAGATTTCCCTTTTTTTGGTATTCTAACAATGATTTGATATTTTCCCTGGCGTGCTTTTTCCTTACACTTAATAGGCAGCTTTCAGGTGGTACAATCAAGTTGTTTATTAAGCGTTGCTTCTTTGATTTGATCATTTCCTGCCATTTTGTTGTTTTTCAGCTTCTCAATTGCAGTCTGGGATTTAGAATTAGATAAGTAAAAAATGGAAGGGGAAAATTCATCATTACCTTGGAACATATTTTTAAATTGAAATTCAGTTAAAAAGGCTCATTTCTCTAACCAAATGTCATGCTAAGCTTTCTGTTGAAAGTGGTGTAATTGGATTTCCATGGAAAGAATATTTCAATATAGATGCATCGTTGCAGTGAGAAGCTCTTCAGTGCCTTACGCTTCATTACCAAAAGGAAACAAAAACATTTCAGGAAGGATATAGTGTATTAGCATAGGATGAATGGAAGTAATGTCATACTGTAGCTAAGCGAAGACTGAATTCAGGAGCTAAGCTAACTTGCAAACACATGAAGTCCAGAACAAATGATGTTTTACGGGGTTTTCCCTAGCTAACACAGGAAAAAGCATGAGGGAAATTTTACACATCTCCATAGTAACAGGCAACTGACCATCTTTCTGAGTTTCACATCTCTGACACAGGCTCTTTCCCAGGACAGTTGACGTGCCTGAAATGTGTATTGAACTCAGTTACAGTAATAAAGTACTCTGACAAGTCCAGTGAACAAATAAAGCCAATGACACTGTTTAAACTTATGGATGTTTAGGAATCAGATATATTGCTTTGTCTACATTAAAAAGTTCTTATCTTATATTAAGACCAGATTGAATGATGAGTTTAAAAATCCTTGGTGTGGCCATTCTCTGCCTTCCTCATAGACTTCAGCATCCTTTATGTCATGTTTATTATCTGTACAAGAAGCATGTTAGGAACTGTGACAAGTTTCTTAAGTAAGATTTAGTTGAATCAGAGGACAACTTAGATTAAAAGTGCCTTGGATAATATGCATCATTATTATTTCCAAATAATAATAATGAAATATTTTATGCTTGTGCCTTTGCAAATGTGATCATTTCTGTGCAGGGAGACAGCAATTTCCTAGTAGGGAGGCTCACCTGTTCATGCATAGGTTTCTATGGATATAGTTTTTAGCAAATTTGGGATTTCCTCAGTCTTTTCACCTTCTATCTAGAAATGTTATGCTGTAAAGCTTAGAAAACATCCCTAAAAATATGTTTGTTTGATTTGGCTTAAAACCTTCTTTCTTCCCAAAACCCTACACCTGGAAAACAAAACAAAACACAGGTTGGAGTTCTCAAAGATATAATGAGTTTATAGAATTGTCTTTTCTCTCCATTAATATCTTTCCATTTCATTACAACCCTTCTTCCCACTTGAATAAGACCAGGCAAAGAGAGTCTGGAAGTGTGGAGTCTTCAGTTCCCTGTTCTTGCAGAGAAGTTTTAGAATGGAAAATTTTCAGTAAACGGTGATTTTCTCAGTTTTGTCCTGAATAGCATCAGTCAGTCCAAATCTGCCTTCAGCTGTTTTGTTTCTGCATTTTTATGGGTTCTACAACTCCTCAGGGTTGTCCTCTGGAGTCAGAAAAACACCTAAATCCTCCTAACCTAGTGAATGTAAATTTACAAGTACATAGCGGAATAATTCCAACTGTCCACTCTGAGAGTGTTTGTACTGCTGATCTTTCTGGTTTGTGTGTTGTAGTAAATGACCAAAAGAACCAGATCTGGAAATGGCACTTGGGTAGGATTTGGGAGATGAAGTGAGCTGTGCTAGAGAATGGATGCATGACACTCCTCCGTTGCATGAAAATAGTTCAAAAGAATTGCTTTTAGCCCAGTACGAACAGTCAGCAGAGGGTCTATCTTTCTGAGGAACTTAAATGAGCTAGAGAGGAGGTTTGACTCTGAACATAACATAGTCCTGGATCTTCCCCCATTGTGTCTGCATGGGCTGTAGCAATATAACTAGCTGATTTTTTTATGGTGCTGCTTTTTATTACTAGATTATTATGCTTTGTAAAGGTTTGCAGGATCAGTGGCAGAAATAAAAACCTATGCTCAATGTATTACACACAACTCTGTCCTAGGCCACAAGACTGATGTTTTCTTGTGCAGCACTTTAAACACGTAAAACCCAATAGCTTCAACTAGCAGTTACACAAGTGCCCCCCTAAAGAGAATTAGGGCTTTTAGACTCACACGCTTTTGGCATAGGATGAGAGGATGTTCAGTAGGGAAGAGTAGCAACATTATTGTATGACAAGCCAGGCCATCTGGTCCTTTAGATGGGATTATGTTCTGGGGGATGTTATTTCCATGGACTCAGCTGCCCGGCTGGCTCAGTCAGGTGGCAAGTTGGGTAGGCCCGTGGAGAAAACAGGTCATACCACTACTTTGTGTAAAACTGAAAGGGCAGCGCTAAAAACAATGATGTTCCCAGTGTTTGTGGATTCTGTTTTATTTATTCATAGTAATTTAGGTCTATGCTGCCCGTTAACAGTAAACAAAAGCAGATTGTGGTAACAGTGGAGAAGAACCAGTTAACTTGTTTTCCTTTTCTGCAGGGTGGAGAGTTTTACAGATTGTTTTAAAAACAATCAGAGCCAGTGCTGCATGCAGCGCTGGAAGGTAAAGTGTTCTGTCCTTTAATGTCCTTACCAGATCCAGTAAAAGCAGCTGCACTTTGTGTTTTTCCATCTTGCCCTGGTGATGACTTCAACCTGCAGTAGTAGTGCCCATGTTTCTGTATCACGCAGTTGTCTCTCTCTCTCTGTCTCTGCTTCAGACACTACCAACCTTGCCTGAGTTTCCAGCCTGCTGGTCTCTTAGTAGTGGTGATTATCTGAGGGCTTAAAATCTCTTTTTGTATTTCACACATGCCTACAGCTAAGCTGGTTCTGTGAATTCAGAAGAAAATGAATGTCTTTCACCACTTCCAGGTTTAGTGACAGTAGCATTTTTCTTCATCTTAGAAAAAAACTCTTTTGGGACTTTTTCAAGGCATTTTTATATCACAAAAGCATTTATAAATGAAGCTATCTTACAAGACATTGTTATTAACAGGTTTATTAAATTGATGCTTTCTCCCATTCCTACACACTATAAGAAATGTTGTTAAAATTTTACTCACCTGTCATGTATTGCAGTCTGTGTACACAGACTTGGCTCAGAATCTGAGCAGTTGGGAAGTTGTATATTACAATCTACCCCAACAACCTCTCTTTGGAGCCGGAGACGTCATGACTAAATACAGATGCTTTTCTTAGCAGCAAAATTAACAGATGTAGCAGCAGCATATGGGTTGTTTGGTGTGTGGAGCTCATCAGAGAGACATGTAAATGCCCTCAATAATGTGAAATGTGACTTTCTCCAACATCTGTAAGAAAAATGGCCGTTCAAATGCTTTGGTTATCAGTTTCACATTGCCATCTTTGATATTTGAACAAGCAGAACTCTTGTGGGAATATTGTAGTTGTAATATAATGTTATTTCTCACAAGGGGATCATCCCAGTTCATTTACTGGAACTTTACTGGGGAGGTAAAAAGAAACCAGAGAAAAGAGTTGTTTAATATTTTAGCAAAATACTGAATTAGTCCAAAATGTTAATGCATTTTTTTCTCAACATTTTTTTTTGCAAATTTTTTATTGGTTTTACCAACAGTATTACGCATTTCAGATAATGAAAAAGAAAAGGGACTGCAAATATTCTCTAACTACTGATATCAATAACGAAAATGATTGTGCTCCTAAATATTTTGCAACATGTAGGAAGAATGGCCCTACTAGAATATAGTCTGGAGGCTTGTCAAGAAAGTGAATGGAGTTTCTTCTCAAAACAGTATGACTCTGCATGGCCAGTGGGGTCTCAGCTGTGCGTGTGTGCGTGTGTGTGTGGTGAGGGGGTAAGTGGTCTCCCTGTTTCCATCTGTATGAACTTTTCACAAATGACGCATTTCATGAGCTTTGCTGGTTAAGATCCCAGAGACACTGCAAGGGATGGTAAGAGCACTGCCTGGAAAAAACATGGGTCCTACTTTCTTCAAAAATGCTCCTGTGTCATAGCTTTATAAAGTAAAAGGAAAAGCACCCACCTGGCCACCTGCCTTTCCCAGAAAGTGAGGACTTCACAGTGTTAAAATATAATGCAGTTTCTGCCAGGTTTTTTAGAAGTCGAAACTGAGTATAGCATAGCTTTTTGTGCTAAAATGCTCAGTTCACATAAGAAGTTATGAGGGGATTCAGAATATGTTACCTGTAGTGATGAATGGATACTAGAGGGTTGTTGTGTTCAGTAAGTTTGCTCTCTCCTTGGCTAGTTACAGTTTCCTGAAAATATTGCTAATTTCTTGGAAATTCAAGAGGTGACTGGTCAGCAGCACCAGATGAGATGGTTGTCACATCACGTTATGCTTTCGGATGCTCCTAGACTGCGTTCATATTCAGAAATCCAAATGTGGGTTCTCTAATTGTACACTCAGTATTTATTTCTGTCACTTTTACATGCATTTCCTAGAAACCTCTCCTTGTATCTACTGAAAACAAATGAAGCTGGAGTGTAAGTTTGGCAGAAACATTAATTTCCAAATGGCTTGGAACTCTGAGACAAATGTTCTCATTATCTATTTGCTCTTCATGATTTATATTTTTCCTTACAAATCCAATTCTATTTTCTACACAGCTCTTTCTGTTGTCTCTCCTTGAACTTGTGCTTCATACTTTTCCAACTTGTTTGTTCTCTTGTCTACATACATTCTTCCATATCCCCATGCTCAACCATGCTTACTTACCATCTCTGTATCCTCCTGGCTATCCGGCTGTAGTGCAAAAGCACTAGGCAAAGCTTCCAAAAGTGTCCTCTCCAGCTCTGACTCAAAAGAATCAAGAAAAAAAGTTAAAGCATATTCACATGTTTATGAAGACATTTTGTTTTCACTGGTGGCTCTACTCAGTGTCTTAGCCAGTTTTACTGTTAAGAGGCAGAAAATGTAAGTGCTACAATAGCTTTCTCCAGTATGATCAATGCAAACTATAATGCTGAATTTAAGAACTAAGACTATTTTCTCAGGTGTAAAAAGTTGGTGATCTGCAGCTCCTTTGCAGAAAGCCGCATTTTTTATGACTGAAGTTGTGCAGACTCAGTGGGTTTGTATAATACTTGGAAATGTTTTGGTGAGATGTGGAGGCATGGTGTAAGTCTGCACCTGCAACTGTCCACCAGTTACAGAGGCCACAGTAGGTCCTGGTTTGAAGTAAAACAGAACTAATTTTCTGTTCAGTAATTTTACTTTTTTAGCTGGGCCTCTTCTAACTAACTAAACTCTGAAATTAACAGCATATTGTTCAGAAACTGTTCACTCTCATAGCAATAAGACCTGATTATACCAAGGAATAGTATGCAGAAAGTCCCTTGCTTATACTTATTGCTATAACAAACAAGGTCAGCTAACTTCGTTATTTGCCCCATTGGAGAGTTGGAAGCGGAAAACGTAGAGGGGTCACACCTGTAGGGAGGAAGGGACAGGACAGGTGACCCAAAACTGACCAACAGGGTGTGCCATCCCATCTGCATCATGCTCAGTATAAAAGCTGAGGGATCAAAGGGTCAACTCTCTTCCTTCAATGGCCGACGTCCGAGGAGGACACTGTCTCTTCATCTGCCTT
The DNA here is from genome assembly GCF_964106895.1 of Numenius arquata. Taxonomy (NCBI): domain Eukaryota; kingdom Metazoa; phylum Chordata; class Aves; order Charadriiformes; family Scolopacidae; genus Numenius; species Numenius arquata. Next base: position 48,989,795 of record NC_133616.1, read on the forward strand.
TGATCCTGATCCGAGCATTCCTGACTCCAGATCCGGAATCCAGCTCCTGTCCATCACCCAGTCCAGTCTGGGACTTTCCCTGTGCCTGCTGGTGAAGTGATCATCCCGGGAGCTTGATACGGTTTTGTATATACTGTATACTTTTTTTTTCTTTTCTTCTTATTATTTATTATTTCATTATTTATTAATATTTTCATTAAAGTAGTTTAGATTTTTTCTAAACTCTTAAATGTCTTTTATCTCTTCCTCTCCTCTCTTTTCCCTAGAGGGGGAAGGGAGGGGCCATCTGTCGTTCTGATTGGTCAATCCGGTCAAAACCATGACATTATGTCTGGCCAAGAGAGGGTTTTTTTTTTTTGATTTAAAACTGTCCATGAAACCAAAAGTAGACTCAGACAAACTGAGGATTGCCTAAACTGTTTCTTATGCCAAGGACCAAGACATGACCTACTACAGAAACTGTAGGAAACTACAGGAAAATTAAGCTCCCAAACCATAATTTTCTTTTCTTAACAAGTGTTGTAACTTCAAGGTACTGTGGGGGGGCAAAATTATTAAATAATAGTAAGAAGGTACTAAGTAATAGTAAATTCAGTAGAATGGAAGAAATTACAGATACACTTATGTCCATTATGCCAACCTATCTATTTTTAGTTTCTTTATCCAGCCATCATGAACAATGATTTTCAGAGGAGTCTGTAGAGAGGATAATCCCAGGAAATGTAGTCCTCTGCCACACCAACATTGTGAACAGTCATGACTTTTCCATAAATAATGAACTATCTTCTTGTGAAGATTTTTCTTGTTGGAATTAATTTCACTTTACATTTGGGTTTCCCCTTTTTATGTGGGATACTGAGATTCAAATGAGTAAGCTCGAAGCTGTGTCTATCCAGTATGATGCTGTGCTGTGTAACTACATTGTGTTACTCAGAGGAGAGCTGTGTAGGAGGACTTTCAGTGTCTGCTTTATTAACGTTCATGTCCCTCTGGATTTATCTGAGAATTTCTGAAACATGTAAGGGTTTGTTGTCATTTGCAAAAATGTTTTCACTTCTTTACTTGGCCTTGAACTGTAAAAGGAGGCTTCATAAAGGAAAGAGGTGAAGTGGTTCACAGCTATGAGTGGTTGTGACTTAGGTGCATACAGCACTTTTATTCCTGGTGGCAGAAAGGTGCTTCAGGGATACATCATTTTCCTTCCTGAAGGAAGTATTGCAGTTACTTCTGAAACTGAGGGTCCACAAGGCAGAGAGTGCACATCCCATGGTGAGTGATGGTCAGTGAGAAGAGGCAGTCTTGCCTCTGAGCACTGTGATGGCTCAGTGCATTTGAGGGAAGTGCCTGGGCACCACAAGGTAGTGCTGCCAAGGGCTGTCTTACAAACATTCTCTGCAAGCAGAACCAGTACGCAACTCTCTGGTAGAGGACTGAGATGCTCTAGTAACTGCCTGGGACTGAGCCATGTGGACATACACCAGAGCTAGACTATCACACTTGTTTCTTGCGGAAGTCTTCTGCTCCAAGAAATGCTCAATTTCAGTAGGGGAAGGAAAACAAGACTTCAACATAACCTAGTGCTTAAACTGGCATTTCAGTATTTCCTCCATGAGAGTGCTGTTTCCATGATGAGGAAAAGGTCTAGAATTAAAAAGTGATATATTTTAAGCTCTATGTCAGAACTTGGATTCTTTGACCTACCAGAGCATTTTATTTTTCATGACTTTTATGATTTCATGTGTATTTGAAAATTCCTTTGGTTACTGAGGGGTAGACCTCAGCAATTAGTAGTTGGATCTCTGGGTATTTATTTACACCTAAAAACTTCTGCTTTAGAACTCTTGATTCAGCACTTCGAAAGAAGCAAATTCCATTAACTCTAAGATCATTGACATAATTGAATAACTTGTTCTTATAGAGCACCATAGCCCACAAAGTTAATTAGAAAAGCATTTGACTTTTGTTCATCCCTTTTTAAAAAAATATATACCATGGGTTTAAAGGTGTGAGCAAGCATGCTACTGCAAAATAAATTAAGGTGTGCGTTTACAGTGTGCCAGCTACTCCTTGAGAACTGCCTGTGTGCGAGTTCCTACAACACAGTAAATGTCAGGGAGCACATGGCTCAGATGTATGCGTGAAGGACCTTGTGTTGAGTGAACAGTGTTGCAAGGCAGAAGCGTGCACCAAGCACTCACTGCAGGATAGTGAAGCCACTGAGAACTACTACCGTCGTTTATATTGCAGTAGCTTGCCCATTTGCTTTTAAGTCTTAATTTCCTAACTGAACACCTTCATTTTTAGTAAAGCTCTCCTTTCTTCTTAGACCTATTAGCATCAAAGAAGTAAAGGCTCATACTGTAACAGCTGGAAAGAGTTCAGTTTTCAAATAGGGGAAAGTGGAAGCTTATATCCATGCCAAGTAAGGAGATAAGCCATAGGGCTAAAAGAATAGTCTCCAGGGGTCATCCAGGTTGACATCTAACCTGACAGATGTCTAACCTGAAGAAAACCCTTCACTGAAGCAGTCTTTATCACTGTGTTTCACTACACTTACAGGTTAAAAGACCATTTTTCTAATCTTCCTTATGCTAACTTAAGCCTATTTTTTACCTGGTATTTCTCACAGTGGAAACACATGTGAGCTGATGACCAACTTCACATGTTTAAGTTCAAACCTCTGTAACTCCAGATCCTTTATCAGTGTAGTACTCTCAGTTATTCTCTCTTCAAACTTGTGTATTTCATTTTGCTTCTTCAGTTGTAGCCCCTTGAAGTTCTCTTTGCTGAATTTTATCCTGCTGATTTCAAATTACCTCCCGTTTCTTGGGATCATTTGGAGCTCTGTTTCTGCCCCTGGAGGCGCTTCTGATGCCTCCCATGCTCTTGTTTTTGGCAACTCTGACAAACACTAAGTAGGACTGCATCATGCAAGTTGTTAATGAAAGTTTTGAACAGGACAAGATGTAAGACCAGCCACTGTTGCTGACCTGCCCTCCTTTCTGACGATGAGATTAGTAGTTTGAATGTTCAGCTATATTTTTTTCCTATAAAAAGATTGTGCTCCTGCAGTTATTCTTTCTCGTTTTGGTCAATTGCTATTTTCACACTTGTGCTATACAAATTGCTGCAACCTGAGCCATTTTGTGTTAAGCAATGATGTTAAGCAACTAAACAAAATGATGCTCATAGATTGAAAGAGCTTGCATTTTAAGTAGAAAAAAGGCAACAGATAACAGATAAACCTGTGAGGGGACCACAGAATTAAATTTTCTGCTTGGAAAATGGTTTCCAAACAATTGCATGCTTAGTAAGTACAGAGCTGTTCTGAAGTAGTCCTCTTCAACCTGGAGAGTTGAAGTACCAATATAAGTCACCAAAATCCCATTTTTTTCCACAGAAAAAAAATCTATTTTTTAATTATCTGAGGATGTTGCTTCTGATGTGCGAAACCAAATATGTTCTCTTAGATTTCACAACCATAATTTCATTTTTATTTAAGCACATATTCACTGAATTTGTGCCTGTGCTGAGATTTTATAAGTGGTTGCATAAACCAGCTTATGAATTTAATCATTCAATAAAGAAGGGCACTGTAGAATTAGTCCTGATATACCTTATCTTCCATCAGTGAACCTTGTCCTTCCCCTGGGAGGGAAAGCATGCTTTACATATGATCTCTGTAGGAGCTATATAATGTTTTTATTACTGTTTTATGACAATGGTAAAGTGGGTTTGTTCTTTTGTGTCTGTTTCATATGACTACTACAAGTTTGTCTGTTTTTTTTTTTTTTTTTAATCCTGCTCTTTTAAGTAAATGAGGCTTTTGTGGTTGCAACCTGTGTGTGACATCTATCCCCCGTTAATCACTTGGGTACCTACCTGTAAGTGAGCTGATGTGAAAGATTGGTAGTGCTGTTGGAGACATTAGAAAGCATAAATGTTTGGTGAAAGTAGGAAGAGAACAAAGGAGACAATATTACATTGTTACATTTGCTGAGAAAAAAGCAGCCGTATGAGCTTAACTAACCCTTAACAGGCAATGGCAGCTGACAGCAAGGTTAGGGACATTGGAGTCTCAAGGATCTGACTGCTGGCAGGTCAGACTCAAGCTTTTCCAAAGGCTGCAGTGTCATGACAAAATCCACTGGAAAGCAGGCTTTGCTTGTTCTCTTGCATACAGAACAGCTTGGTATCTCTGGCTTTTATGTATTTTTTAGTATTTTAGCATTCTGTAGCCTTTGTGACGGGTAGCAATGGCTAGCTCAGGGCCAGGAAGCAGAGAGACCTCAGCAAAGAAGCTTGAACTCTGAGTTAGCAATTGCCATGCATTCAGATGAAGTGGAGATACCAGAAAGAAAAACAAGTCAAACAAATTAAGACTCCTGAAAGGATCAGACACATGAATAAGCAGAAGCAGCACCTGCTCCTAAGCAAGAGCTCCACATATCCCATTTGACGAATGTTGCTAGCACCCTTCTTCCTCCTGGTGGAGGCTGCCCACCAAAGGAACGCAGCCGGAATGGAAGACTGGCTCGACCTTTGAGAAGGGAGGGACTAAGGAGGAAACCTGAACTCCCAAGTTAAAAAAAAAAAATAAATCAGACCTTAAAGGTCGCTTCAAAGAGTGGCTGCAGCTTGAGGAAGTCACTGAGCACAAGCGCTGGCATGAAACAGAAGATTGTGAACTGTGATCTGGAAAAGCCAAAGTTCTCATGGTTTTTGTAAGTTAGATAGGACACAGGCAGGCACTTGCCCTACAGCACCATTCTGAAGTATTTTGAAAAGTTTTTTCTCAGAAGAAGAATCTCTATGCATATTGCCTTTGCACTGTTGCCATTGCTGCTGAAAAGTAAGCAAACTTTTTGAGATGGGTGGCTTTCTGCTGGACCTGGATGGAAGGTTCTAAATCACTTCATGTAGCCTACAAGATAGCCTGTTTTGTCACCGCATTGGCAGACACCGTTTTTTTTTGCCATAAGCAGAGTAACCTGCCTTGAAGACAAACTGGTATGGCTGTTCCCTCTGAGAAATGGAACAACACATTTATGCACAAATAACAGTGAGAGGAGAGTAAAATTTTCATATGGAAGATGTTTTCCATCCATTTCTGGCATGGTGCAAAAGATATTGCTCCCCCTTGGCAAGAAAAAGAATTGCATTCTCCTTGGAAAAAAACCCAGCCTGGACAGGGTGTGCCAGCTATCGTCTTAGCTATGTGAAAAATAATGTAAATTTCTCCACTGCTCTTGAATAGAAGACATGATGAAATGTTAGTTAGTTCATAACATCTTGCTGGAACTTGCTAGACTTTAGAAAAGGAAAATAAGCAATGAATGCAAAGATGGGCAAGATCATTTTCATTCTGGAATTTGTTTTCATATCTACTTCAGGGAGGAAAAATAGCTGTACATCTGACAAACAGTTTTTCATGTGAAAATGTGCTGCATTCTTTTTCTGCTGGTTTGGGAAATATACTTTGTTGGGTTCTGGCAAAATGCATCACATGAAATTAATAATTTTTTGCAAAGTAGCAATGTAAAATAAAATCCTGGCCCTGCCTTAAATACTAGGAAGGGCACAAACTCCCAGGATCTAACAGAAACTGGGTGGCTCACTAGTCTGTACCATGACTGTATATGGTCCTGAATGTAAAGTGGAAAGAGCATTTGGAATAGATGTGTATGTGGCATAACCAGTAACATGTTCTTCTGTACTGATGAGATCCAGTCATCCAATCCAATAATGTAATTGGACAGACAGATTTGGGGGTGCTGCCCCTTGAGTCAGGAGTATTACTCAGTGTAAATAAGAGTGACAGGATCAGCCCCAGAGTGGGGTCCAGATCACAACTGGTGAAAAATGCTACTTGTTACTGATGGGTTGCTGTTTTGCTGGCATGGACCATGTGAAGAGGCATGACAGCTTTCATAAAGGTGATGCATAGGCTGTGATGGATTAACAGTTATTTGGTTTACTGGCTACAGATCTGAAAGTAGCTTTAACGCAAGGCAAAAGACCCCAATGGCCCAGTTTCTTTTTATTGTCTTCAGATTTCCTGGATGATGCAGCAAATTGCAAATAAGGCATTTTGTCTTATGCAACTTCACATCAGGTTATACAGCTGATGCAGCCTGTTATAATTAGGCTGGCATATGAGGAAACTCGTGTTTCTCAATGGCAGGATATTATAGTAGAAATCTTGCTACTTTTTTTTGTTTCATTTCGTTTTGTTGTTTTTGTGCTCTTGTGTTGGTTGGCAGAGAACAAAGATCTAGACTTCATGATGACAAAGCTGTAAGATGTGGGAGCTGACGGCACTGGAGTGACTGAGCAATTACGCAGTCATGGCCTGCCTGAAGCAGGGAGATGCTTTTACGCGGAGCAGTGAGAGATCAGCATCACTGAGACTGCTGCTACCTTCCTATGTCTCACCAAAATAAAAAAAAAGGAGACCTGCTTGCTAGGTAGGACTTCAGTACTTATGTTTGTCCCAGGGCCAGATCTTAAGCCCAGGCATCCTAAAAGCTCAAGAACCAGTTAATTTCAATTTTTATGACATTTCTATGGATGAAAACACATTTTACAAGCCAACTTATGTCTGTCCTACTTGATGCAGTCTCTACCACCCTCTGTTCCCCTGACTGTCTTTCATTTTGCTCACTTACTGGTTTTCTCCAGATGGCCAGATAATGAGTGCTTCTAGCTTTATGCTTTTAGGTACAGAACAAAACTGCTGAAGTTAGAAGCCATGTTATTTTCTTGTAGCAGCAACAAACTGCTCTATAACTTTTTCTACTTCATATCTGCCCCTTAGCCCTGTTAGACATTTATGCTTGTTCCAGTAGAAAAAAACATGTGGCAGAAGCTGTATGACCTGCTCATTCAAGAGGCTGAGTAAAATACAGGACATAATCAAGAAGTTAACCCGAGTGATTACTGGAGGAGGTATTCAGTCACACATCACGTGAGGTGCTGTTACTCACAGTTTGCAATATCAGTGGTCAAAGTACTTTAAATAAATACTGATGAAAGCTAATTTCAGTGTTTTTTCTAGCAAGTTCTATTTTGGGGTACGCTTATCCAGCTGGGGAAGGGAATATGAATCTTGCCAAAGACTAAATTAACGTTGTGCTGCGTGGTTTGTAATGCATAGCCCCAAGGGTGTCAGGGTTGCATACCTTTCTTTGAAATGGTACATTGTAGCCTGACATTTTAGGTTACTTGTATTTGTGGATCTTCTCAAATATGGTTCGTACAAGTAAATAAGAAGTTGCATAACTAAATTTCAAGGTCGTATATAAATACAATCATAGAATCATAGAATTGTCTAGGTTGGAAGGGACGTTTAAGATCATCTAGTCCAACCATCAACCTAACTCTGATAAAAACCGTCACTAAACCATGTCTGTAAGCGCTCTGCCTACCCGTCTTTCAAATACTTCCAGGGATGGTGCCTCAACCACTTCCCTGGGCAAGTGGTAATATGAAGAAGGTTTCCCACAATTCTCCATTTCAGGACTAGGCATTTCTGGGTCAGACTGGTACATACAGCTGCTGGGACTGACTTTGAGCAGGGAGTCACAGGACTTCCTCATGCTATACAAATTTCAGGCAGCCTGTTTTTAGTGTAATAATGTAGGAACTACCATCATTTGTGAGCTTGCATCAAACAGGTGTAAACAGATGAATTAGGAGCATGTATATTGCTCTCCCTTCTCAGTATCACGAAGGTGTGCATGTCCGTTTACATGTCCTTACCTTCCTCTGGTAAAATCTCCTCTGCTCTACCCACATCCCTAAAAGATGTGTGGATAACTGTCTGTCCCAAGTCCTCTTTCCCTTTCACATCCAGGACCAGGTACCCATCTCATAAAATGTTTGACTCCATGGCCCTTCTCAGGCCAGCAGCCTCGAGGCAGGGAGCATCCCAGGGTGCAGGAGGACTCTGCCACTGCACTGCCCCATGCACAGCTGCCAGCTCTCCTCCCCCAGTTAACAGAAGATAAATGTTTAGAAGCTCAAACCTCATAGAAAATTCTCTACGAATAATGCCAAAGTTAGCATAGTGCATCCAGTGGGCACTGCTCCTGGATAAGGGAGCCTGACTGTACTCCAGGCTGCTAGTACCCCTCCAGTGCTGCTTTTCCCTTTCTGCTGACATAAATGCTGACATAAGCCATACTGTTAGGCCCCTTTCAAAGGGCACTCTTGAAAATTGGTTCCTGAAGTCCGTATAGTCAAAGCCAAAATTTCTGTCCTGTATGAAACAGGAATGCATTTCCACAAAGGGAAAAAGTTGAAAAAAAAAAGATGTTTATTGCTGGATGAAAAGTTTTGAATAAATGATTCATAATTAAAATGCTTCAGTTTAGTCTGTGGAAAGTGTACCGACACATTTTGTTTTGAGTCATTTCAAAAATTAAACCACACTTCCCAAAAGGAATTGTGTTCTCTCAGCAGTTGTCATTCACATGTCTTGTGCCCTTATTTTCTTCATTGAGTTGGATTGTGTCTAAGTCTGCATTTCCCAAGGCATAAGATGGCCTCTCCCACTGTGGTTGATGCTTATGAAAATTTCGGTTTTCTGAAGACTGTATTTTCTACTGAAGACAGAATTCCTGGCCATGTCTATTAGTCACCCCCTCAGGAACTTTCAGAATCTTTATCCACAGCTTCTTTTTTCCCCTTCTCTCTTACTGCCTCTTAATCTTTGCACAGTTTTGTTTTCTACAGAGGCCGTGTCTTCCTAAGCACTCATGGTGATGTATTCATGGTACAGAAGGAAATCAGATCTCATTGTAATTGTTGTTAGTGGGTGCTGATTGTTATGGGATGTTACCTACATTCAATATTCCACTACCATGTCTGAATACTTTCAACTGCCTCTTCATTAGTTCAGGAAAAGTGCGGTGGGTGTCTGTCAGGACTGAAGGTGAGTATATTACAATCATAAAAAATAATAATTTCACAAGGTTTGAGTCTCCCCTTCCCTTCAACAAATAGCTCCACCTCAGTTGGTTTGGTTTTTTGTTTGTTTGTTTGTTTGTGTGGTGTGGTTTTTTTTCCACATCTGTTTTTCACTGTAGGATAATTCTTCAAGAGACTGTGAAAAGTGGCTGGGCATGCCTGAGTGCATCACAGAGATAAGGAGCAAGCACCCAATTGTCTGTTCCCCACTGCCTGAAAACCTGCATGGCCAGTTCAATTTTATGTTCAGAGACTGAGCAAGTCAGTTTTGCTGAGCACAGGGTGGTGCAGCCATAGCTCTCAGCTCTGAACAGCAGGGTTGGAAAGGCTTGGTGCCCTGAACTCCAGGCAATCAGCCACACGCCTCACCTTTCCCAGTCATCTCTGGGGAAGGAGGCACCTCTTTGGGCTCTTTGGCTCTTGAGTATTGCCACAGAGTCAGTCTTTCTGTAGAAGGACTTGCAGAGGTGACCTAGGAGGCCCAAGGGCAAGTCCTTGTGCAATCTGCAGTAGGCAGGGGCTGTTATGAGTGGCCTGAAATCATGGTTGCCTGAAGGTGGTAAAAGGGTTTCTGCTCTCTGGCTCTGCATGTCACCTGCCAGCTGGCAAGTCTGCACTGCATACTGTTTATTTCACTGTTTAGGTTGGGATGTGGGAATTTCTTTCTGTCCTGGTGTGTTGGCTTTGCTGTTGGGCTTGCAGGCAGGGACTGCACCAACCAGCGGGACACAATGTGGTCTGCAGGTGATGCCTGGGTCACCCAGCCACAACAAAGGATCAGATTGGGAAACCCCATTTGATGGTAGTCTGCAATCTGCAATCTGTTTGGGACATGCTGATGAAGCTACTATTTCTGCTTCTGTTACTTTTCTGGCATGTTTAGAATTTGCAGATTTCTTGTTTTCTCCCCTTTTCCAGCTCCTAGAAATGTGTGGGAACCAGTTCATTAGCTGCTTCTGAAATTCTCACCCCTGCTTTTAATTACTCACAGTTTCCCTAAAAGTTATTTTTAAGATTCTATTTTTGCCAACATTTGATCTTCACATCCAATTTGTAACTTAATTAAGAGCTCCACCCTGAAGTAATTTGAAATATTCTGTTCTAGATGTTGTCATACCAAGATCACGTCTAGTCTGCCTCTGCAAAAGCTAGTATAAATTCCAAGATGCTGTTATCTTGACATTAGCTGAAGATATTTCTATGACCCATGTATAAGCTGAACCTTTTCAGCTGTTCATATAGGATTTAGTAAACCTATCTTCTTGCCACAAGTGGGAAAAATTACTCTATTTCTCTCCCAGCCACTTATTTTGCATTATATAGAATAATATATAAAAATAAAACATGTAGCAGGCAGCTGCATTCTCACACCATTCTGTCTGGGCTTATTACTCTTTCACTCTGTTAATTTTTGTAATTAATTACAATTAAAGAGTCATTTTCTAGTGATACTTCAAATAGCATATCTGCCAGCATTTCCTGAACCTCCAGTGGCCTTGTCCTTACTGTGTCAATACCGAAAGTTGCTGTGCAGGCAGTGTAGGTGATAATAGTGTCCATAGTTTTCACCCAGATGCATAATCCCTTATGTTGGTTACATCTGCATGTGATCTAACTGTGGTTTGGGAGCTCCTGGAGCTACTGCTGGCAGACTTCTACACACAGCATGGAGAAATGTGTGGCCATGTGAATATACTATGGTGTGAGCACATTTGGTTGAAGTTTAAGTTGATTCTACTGTACAATGTGTGTTGCAGAGTTGGGTGATTTCTTTCCTCCTGTAGCTTGTGCACACTGAGCTAACCTGGGAGGTTTGAAATAGCAGCTGTTCTCCTAGCTGAACTGATGCTGCTTTGCAGCCCTCGCTGAGGGATGGCTTCCCAGCTTTTCCACTAGTGGTAGCTGCATCCTTGGGCCCCTTTGACAAGCTCTTGGGATCCTTCTCAAGACACCACTGGGGCTACTGCTCCTCTGGACCCTGGCCTTACCCATTTCTGGACACATGCTGTTCTTTCTGTGCAGACCCGTGACCCCCTATAAGAGTTGGCACCTGCATCTTTCACAGCCTATCCTCCTCTTTATGACGGGTCAGTTTTCTACCATGGATTTCCCTTCAGGACCTTCTCTGTTGGGAAGCTGGTTGCCACATGGTTTGGCTTTGTCAGCCTCGAGATCATGCCTCTTGCCCTGCTGTAGTCAACAAGCAACTCTCTTTCAAATTGACACTTTGACTTTTCCCAGTTGCAACTTCTTGCTGTTTCAGCTTTTGGTTTGGGAAACCTCAGCTGAATGAGTCAGGGAGGTTGATGTCCCAGGCCTTGCACATACTTCAGCCACAGCTAGATAAATTTCTTGATAGGAACTTGGTTTTCTCTTGCTCCTCATGTTCTTGCTGAAGACTACTGCCTCTGCCTCTTCAAATACCTACTGGTCATCTCTTGCCTCCCTCCAATATCGCTTCTAGTTCACCCTATGTTTAATGGAAGAAAAGGAGCTAAAAAGAGGATATTTAAGAAAATGCAGAGTAAGAATAGGTTGAAGTGAAACATCAATAGGAAACCATGAAGACAAGCAAGGAAAGCATGGGATGAAGAAAATATTTTCTTCTGTTACAAATGATTAAGCAAGTCTCTAAAAGGTTGTTCATGACCTGTCCCTGATATAACAGCACATAATGTTCACCGAGCTCTTATAATATCCTAATTTGGAAGGGACCTAAGAGGATCGTTGAGTCCAACTCCTGTGCTCTTGCTTAGCTGTCATTCAATTAAAACATATTTTCTAAACTGTTGCGTCAATTACCGTTTATTTAGAAGGAGAAGTAGGAAATGCTCAGTGAACCGTTTCACAGCTCCAGCAACCCCTGGGCACAGGCTAAGCAGTGAAAGACTATGTCTTTTCCTACTTCAGATCTCCTTCGAATACTGTCTCAAATCCTCTGAGATGTAAACAGTGTGTAGCTACAATTGTTTTTACCAGTGAAAGAAAGAAAAAGGTACTTGTGGAAACAGTACAGTCTTTCCAGGGTTCATATTCTAGCTGCATCTGCAGACATGTGTAGAGGTCTGTCCATGACCTCCCTATTTGTCTGACAGTGGCACGTGCTATGAACAGATGTTACCTTTCATTGAGGAGACACACTTTAAGAGGCAGATTTTAAACAATGCTCTCTATTTTTGAAACAGCAAATGTGAGCATCAGGAAATGTAGCAGTTTGACATCAGCTAGACATCTAAATATGTGATTGTGTCTGCAGGCAAAGTACTCAGACATTTAAATTATAGGAATTACACCATAGTTATTTGTGGGTACAAAAATGGATAGGTAAAGCATGATGAAAACCCAGATCCTGAGGTTGTATTTTAACTGCATTTGACTATTGGAGATGCGCTTGTTTTTAGCATTCCCACGTTACCCAGTGGGGGCTATAGCCCTCGTGAGTGTACTGAAACATTATGTAAGCCATGGCATCAAACGACTGACAAACCAAAAGCTATAATATTCCACTTGCATTGCAGGAAAGCTAATTTTTTCTTAATGGCCAGTCAGTGGTATTTGACAGTTAAGGATGACATCCACTGTGGGAGGAGGGGAATGCACCGCATGCATTAATTAAGCTGCATGTCATTCAGACGTGATACCTGCATGGAGTTCCATGGACCCTTCCACAAATCTCCTGGGGTGATTGGGGAGCACTGCTTCAGCTGCATTCTGCTTCCTCATTTTCATATTTTTGCTGAAGCTGAAACCACTTTGTATTCATGGGTTTTCTGGCCTGTGTTCATTAGCTGTCCCTACTGTCTAGTGTGCTGACTAGGCTGTCTTCCTTCACTGCTTTCCTCATACTTTATGTTTGTAAACCATAAAATGTGTGCATTTAAGTTTATAGCTGTCCTGGTAACATTTCGCAGCAACATGTGGACTTCATATCAGCAAAAAGCCAGTTGGTTTATTCCAAAGAGGAACGAAGAGTAAACTAATGTCACTGACCATTCATCCTAAAATACAGCGAGGCGCCACATACCATTTGCAATGGAAATGCATGGACACTTGCCGAAAGTATCGTGGTGCCTTTCTTCATATCAATACCAAGAAAGAACCAAGCGGTCCTGCCCTCTGTGAGTGTGTTTCTACCTGAAGCATTGGTCAATGCACTGTGTTCAATAAGCATTGCTGGCTCCTCTGCAAGTTGTCCTTTTAAGTACAGGGCTGATGTCTGATGCTAGGGAATGGGATTCGTCTTCCAGGTGAATGATGGAGTGTTGCCAGGTCACCAAAGACCTCAGTGCATAACCTCTACCGACAATTCAGACATTGATGAAAACTTTGAGTGTATCTATTGATAAAATAGTGAAAATTCAATGGCTGGATTAATTTAGTTGAGAAAGTTGATTGCAAATTTCATGGGACAAGGCTTTCATGTGCAATTTCTCATAAATATTACAGCTGTTTATAAGGATTTTACATAGCTTCAAGGCCTTATATTTTGAAACTTCCTATCTTTTCATAAACTGGAGATAAAATTACATAAAGCAACAATCTAATATTCTTTTATGTTCCCCTTTTTGATCTTGCCCTCCTTCACCCCTGAAAAAAATTGATTGTTTTGAATGTCTTGTAAGTTTAGTTGCTTCTTTTTTTCTTATAATTACTTTGTTCAGTCTTACTTCATAGAGCTCAAGCCTTCTGTTGTCCTCAGAGATGTAGATCACGTATTCCAAAGTGGTATTGCTTTTGCAGGCACTGAAGATATTTTTAAAAGAGAAAGAAACATTTCAATAGGCATACCTTTCAGAGCATGCTATTAAATGTCACCGGATTGCTGAAGTATTGTTCTGAGCTACGTAATGCAACCAGTAACAATTAACAACTACATAGCCTTTTCCATCTGACGATGTGTCATCACTTAGAGACGTCATGATGCTCCTACAAGTTTGATTACTGTGTCCCTATTTTACAATAAGAAAGTGCTCTAGAGATTCATGCTAATTGTCCAGACATCCACCAGGTTTTCTTCTATCACTTTTCAGATCCTTAACTATAGAGGGCTGGAGCCTGATCTTTGAGTAGAGTTGACAATGTGCGAGTCCAAAGAAAGGCAACGGATATTTAAGGACAATTACTGCTTCGATATACCAAAGGTCCAAGCATCCTTAATGTTTTAATTTGGAATTGAGTGACTTCATTTTACATTATGGCTATAATCCTGATTTTGAGTCCAATATGTTCTCAACTACCTTTCCTGTGATCTCTTTAGCAGAAGGAGAATACTTCAGTCTTTTCTCAATTATTATTTTGTCAGCTTTTATCTTGCTATTGATTCTTGTTTATGTACAAGAACAGTTATACTCTGTGCCTCCATAAAGTGTTGCATGCTAATCAAATAATCAAGTGGGAAAGAATTTCAGCAGGTCAATCTCCAAGACAAATATTAAGATATAAAACTGTCCTCATAGTTAATTGCTCTTCCTTTCTTAAGAGTCTATTTTGCCTTCTCTCCCTCAGTCCCAGCCTTTGTGTCTGACTACCCACAAAAGAAGTATTTCATATTCAATGGCATGGCTGTAGGCAAAATATTGTGAAGGTGAAATGCACAAATCAATCAGGAGAAGAATTAACCCAAATTACAGCATATACATAGATTGTATGAGATCAGTGACAGTGATTTAAACACAATGGCATTTTCCAGCCTGTGAGCCAAATGAATACTTTGGAAGACAAATGTACACGGTTTGTGTTTACAGTCTACAACAGGTTAATGCTTCCCAATGCCTGCCAGTGCTGTGTGAAGGCTGTCTGAAGCTATACTCCAAAACCCAGTCCCAACATGGATAAAACAAAATGTTACCATGGTCTGAAGTGAACTTTCTCCCTATGTTGGTGTGCTTCCGGGCAGAGAGCTTAATTAAGAGTCTGGTGCACAGCAAAAGTGTGCTTTGCAAGTGTACCAGTAATCTCATGGAGGCATGTGTTAGCACCTTGAGCCAAGCATGATGTCAGGGTCATAATTTGCAACCCTCACCTCAGCTTTAGTAAATTGAATGAATGAGCTCTGAAGGCAATATGATCTGCAGACAGTGTGTAGCTGAAGAATAATATTTTCATGCACTGCCTGCAAAGGAACTTTCCATTTATTATATGTTGTAAACAGTTTTTCCTTAATCTGTCTAAAACATCTGTTGGAAAGGTTGTTGAAGATCTCCTGGACCTCAAGACTTGTTAATACTGTTAATGCTCTTGATATGTGTTAATACATAAGGAGGTAAAAATGAGTTATAGTAAACTGACTTTTCACAGGGAAATAAATGATGATGAATTTAACCTCCTAATTTAAAACTGATTGCAACCACCACTGTTTATAAAATATTCATCAGTCCATGTGATAATATTAACTCACCATTCTTTTTTATAGGCTCTATGCACCACGATGACAAAAACCAAGCAGGGCAAAGGAAAACAAAACAGATTAATTCTTCTAGGTAAATGTGATTGCTGTGTTTGAATGTGTAGAAAGCAGCTAATGTAATGAATATCCAAATATAGGGAATATCCAGTAGAGAACACCCAAATTTTATATACAAATATGTGTACATGTGTATGCAATATGTAGATGTATGTATAACGGGAACTAAAGGAGGAAAGCAAAACCCCGTTGAGTTAGAATATAAAAATATTTGTAAAAGTAGAGTGAAGGACCACACTGGTGATTAAACATAATAGCGATTTTCTGTGGTGAGATTTCACACAGGGTTCAAACTCCTTGAATGGTTAAAATTTTTCCCTTGTTCACATGACTATGGATGCTCAGCCATTTTCAAAGTCTTTGAGACAAGAACTGGCTTGAGCCTATCAGCAATTTAAGCAAAATGAATCATGAAGTGGTAGCAGGAGGATGGCTGAGGGGGTCTAGTAAGTGCTGAGGATGCTAGGAAAGACAGCAAAGAGCTGAAAGGTGATGTGAAAGGCTCTGAGGGCAGCAAAATGGGGAGCTCACGGTGATTTTGGTGAGCCTTTCAACCGGGCACTTTCTGTTGGTCTCATTGTGTGGAAATTGGGCCACACTATCTTTGTAAAGCCAGTTTCAGAGACTGTGTTTGGCTTTTTTACCGGTCATGTTTGGCTGAAGTTTTGGCAGTACTGGAAGGGTCTCAAAAATGTTTTGTGTAGATTTGTAAAAATTTATTGCAAGGTTTATCAATACAAATATTGCTGAATGTGTCTGCTTAGCTCCTTATGAGACATATCCCATGCAGATGCATTCCACTACTTTGGTGGCTTATCAAAAATCTCCTGGAGATGCCGGTTGTGTTTATACTGACAGCAATTGCAAGCGCAAAGGTTTTCCCCTCTCGGTAATTTTACCATGAATCTCGCACTAAGTGGTGTTTTCTTCAGAGCCTCAAAATCTCAAACATTTGTAGAAATCCACTTTTGTTTTTGGCATATGTGCAAAGAGAAACTGGAAAATTCAGTAAAATACAGTTCTTCAGGGACCTGAAACACTTAACACTTTCATACTGAAACTAATTGCATTTTTCAACTTGCTTAGACATCAGGGCCATTACAGGAAAGTCGATAAAGTCCAGGCTGTTGGTAAAGCACATTATTCTACTCTGGTGTTCCCTACTTCCCCCACTATTCCTGGTCACGGTTTCAGCATGCCTTTTTGGTCCTTTTGGATATTTCTAATCTGGATTAGACCCACAGCTTGGTGATGTTGTATGAAATTTTAACAGATTGTGAGGCCTTGGAAAGGCCTGGTGTGCTCTGTAAAAGTTTTGAGCATTTGGAAGCTTACCTGCTTTGAATGGTTCAAAATCTGGAGTTTTCAGAGGGTGTGATATTTTATACCATACTCAGCAGACACCCGCTCTACTGGTTGCTGGAAAAATACCTCTTGGTGGGAGAAATTGTTGAACCACAAACAAAATGAGTGCTTCATTAAAAAAAAAAAAAGATCAGAATTTGGCTTTTGCTAATTATTATGCCTTTCAAAAACCCAAACAGTTTTGTCCCCAATTAAAATTTTATGATCAGCTATATTGGGTCATACTGAATATGAGACAGATATCAGATTCAGTGAAGCTGTTTAGCTGATTCGTGTTTATAACACAGCCTTCAAGCACTCAAAGGTGCTGCAGGGTCCCCTTAAAACATTTTTAACACAAGTTTTTGTGTTAAGGGTCTGTGTGTGCATGCTTCAAAATGATCCTGTAACAAAGCTTCTCCTTGTATATATGGTTACATGAAATTTATGACAACAGAACCCACAAACTTTCCCATGGGCTGAAACTTATGGTGCAGCAGGTGTGCAGAAACTCCAGATGGTGTCAGGTAAGATTAGCAGAAGGTAGGATGAAAGACACAGTTCTTAACGTACTTACTTCTTCTTTTCTCACTTCCTGTATACTGCAGATTGTTTCTCTTGAGTGTCTTAAACTCAAAAAAAAAAAAAATGGAAACACAACCTACAGCTTACTGTCATGAAAAACAATAGGGGTCTTCCTGCAAGTCAGGAATGGTGATCTGTTATCAGCCAAAGCAGAAGACACTCAAGACTGAGCAAAAGAGTTAAGGAAAAATAGATAAATTATATTCATGTTCTTAAAGGAGGCTGGCAGGGGATCAAATAAGCTTGTAGAAAGTGTTAGGAAAAAGAAACTCCCTCTTTTATTGATGATGACAGTTGCTGCAGTCTCCTGCATGTAGCCTATTCGCTTTCCTGCAATGTCTGTGAACCTTGACATGGCACATGGACTTCTCAAACTTTGTGCTGTACAGAGCACAAAGAGAGAATGCATATATATATACAAAGAATTCTGTATATAGAATAAAATGAAGGCTGCTGTGCCACAGACTTTGCAATTGTTGGAAGGATTTACTGGGAGGTGGAGCAAAGTGCACTGTAGCTCAGCAAGGAGCATTACCTGGTGCTAGGTAAAGGTTTGTGCACTGCAGGATGTACTCGCTTCTGCTCAGCTGGGTGCAGCTTAAACTTCTGCAACTCAGCCATTCAGAGGGGAAACCACTGGTCCTTTCTTAAAGGGACTAAATCTAATAGACATATCCAAAAAATATTTAATACCTGAACTTAAAAAAGCAGGCTTTACATAGGTAATTAATGGTATAGTAAAAGAGCAGTATGACTAAAAAAAGAATTGAACACAAATAATCAGATTCAGCTGCTTAAACTGCTCCAAATGACAACAGATGTAGCCACAGAGGCATGGTGAGAAAGTAATGGCCTACTTTGTGCATATTCCAGACAGAGCAGTGCAGTGACACTTGCCTGTGAGGTTGGTGGGACTGTTTTGACATCCACAAAAACCTTAAAGAGCACTGTGGATTTTTACTCTTAAAGATTTAGCTTCTGTACTTTGCTAATTGGTCAGATGCAATGTTAAGAAGTCCACTAGTGCTGGAACACTATATAGGAATTCACTATTGCTCAGACCGTCACCTGGACTGATTTAATAACCAAATGTTACGTGAAAAATAACAACCCCCCTCTAACAAGTAGCGCCCTGTCAATTCAGAGGGAATACTACAATTACTGGGGACAATGGAGTAGTATGGATATTTATAAAGATGACCGTGGTTAATGTGTGGAGAAAAGCTCTTTCGAATGAAGTTAAGCTGAAAGCAAAAAGTGCATTGCTGTTATGCAGGTTGCTTCTTTTCTGACTGACATGGTTTTGAACAAGTTTATCCCATATGTTTTGCAAAGCCAAAACCACTGAATGCAAGGGAATGTTTCCTGTTTTTTTTTTTACAAAGGAATCCGCAAAATCTAGCACTGTGATAATGCCCAACCAAGTCTTTTGTAATATAATGAGTGTTCATCTATGTAATTCTTTGCAGTTTAGTTAGGATTCTGTTTGGTCAAACACTGAAGCATGATGGCTGTAAAAAAAAAAAAAAAAGAATAAATTATGTATCTATTAGAAAATCGCGTATGGCAAGGCTAAATGTAGACCTTGAATAGTAATGAAAAAATGAGTAATAGAATAGAAATGACAGGTGCATACTTTGTTAAATTAATTAGGAGAGATTTTTCATGTTTGTTAAGGCCAATTTTTATTACTTGCATGTATTTATGGAATGTGTACTAATTTCCAAGGCAATAGTCATGCAGAAATGAGTTCATGTATATGGGGATGTAGGTGTTCATGTGCTGGAGAGGAGGACAAAGGTTGGAGATCCCTGGGCGAGGGTAGCTGTGGGGGGCTGGGCATGCCTGCCTGTGGAGGCATAGAGTTGCAGAGACACTCGGGCCAGAATTGACATTGGGAGATCATGAAAGTCATTGAATTCCCTCCTGCACAGGGTTCAGCAAACAGCAGTTTTGAATCAGCTTCTTCAGTGCACTTACAGACTTGCAAAGCCTTAGTTTACCCGCTTTAGCCTTCTTATCTCCAAAATGCAAAGCCCTGTCCTTTTGAGTCTCTCCTTGCAGGGTAGATGACTTTCTTCTTTACATTGACCAACAACTTCCTACTTTGGCAAACCAATATTTTTTATACGGGAGAAATGATGCTCTCTCTCTTTTCTCAGTACTGTTCCTAACAATACCAAATATTTTATTGTCTGTTTTTACTACCACTGCATGAAGAGCTGATCATTTCAGAGTAGTGTCAGTAGTGGCCTTGTAATCTCCTTTCTGTGCCTTGACTGATAGTTCAGGGTTCAACATAAGTTTGAGGTCAACATGACATAGGTTATTTTTGCCTAGATGCTTTATGTTTGTTCAGACTAAAGCTCATTTGACCTTCCTTCTGTACAGTTTTGTAAAGTCTCTCCACAGTTCCTTGCCAGCGGGATGGCATTTCACTACATCTAAGAGTTTAGTAGCTTGTTTAGAGATTGTCATCTTTACTCCTTTTCAGATCTTTGTTGAAGGTGTTGAACAACTTGGTTCCTAGTGGGATCCTGCTCCTGACGTGCCTCCTCTGTGGCAAGCTACCATTAAGCCCTACCCTTTGCTGCTTACCCTTTAGCTAGCCCAAAACACCACTTCATCCAAACTCCTGGCAGGTTTATCCCTTAATAACTTTTTTCTCCCTACAGAATTTTTGTTTACCATTAGAGTAATTTTGACCTCACATGCTATTGTGCTTTGACCCACCTTTACACAGGCACGTGTGTTCTTTGTTGTATTTTCATTGCTATGGTTTCCCTAGGTGTGTGAGTCACCCAAACACAGAGTAACCAGGGCAGAGCTGTCTAGCCTGGCTGCTGCTGCTGTGTGTACTATTTTCTTGTCCTCCTTGGCAATTTCTTGGGAGTGTGTCCTTGAGTGCTCACAATATTTGACAATGCCAGCTCTAAGTCTTACAGAATCTTAGGGTTTAACACTGCTGGGGGCAAAAGGGCTAAGGGGGCAAAAGGGCTAAGGTGGCAAAGCTACTGAATGCCTTCATTGCTTCAGTCTTTACTGCTCAGGTAACCCTCAGGAGTCCCAGACTTTGGAGGTAACAGAGAAAGTCTGGATGAAGGAAGATGTCCCCTTGGTTGAGAAGGATCAAATTAGAGATCAGGTGACTTGAATCTTTTTAGCGTGGAGAAGACTGAGGAGGGATCTTATCAATGCTTATAAATACTTAAAGGGTAGGTGTCAGGAGGATGGGGCTGGTCTTTTTTCAGTAGTGCCCAGTGACAGACAAGAGGTAATGGGCACAAACTTGAACATAGGAAGTTCTATATAAACATGAGGAGGAACTTCTTTAGAGTGGCAGAGCACTGGAACAGGCTGCGCAGAGAGGTGGTGAAGTCTTTGTCTCTGGAGACATTCACAACCTGTCTGGATGCCATCCTGTGCAAGCTGCTCTAGGTGGACCTGCTCTGGCAGTGGGGCTGGAGTAGATGATTTCCAGAGGTCCCTTCGAAGCCCTATCATTCTGTGACTCTGTGACTCATAACTAGACCCTCACAAAAAAAACAAAACAAAAAACAAACAAACAAACAAACAAAAAAACCCAAACAAAAACCAACCAAAAAACCCCCAAAAACCTGGAGCAAACTCATGTTCCTTTTGATGTACAAAATTGTCTAGTTTCACCTAAAACTCTTTCTGGTTTTTCTCTTTTGTTACCTGCTTTTAAGAATGCAGAAGCTGGACAATTGAATCTTGATTCTTCTGTGTCCTGTCAAATTGCACGTAATATAAAGTAAGCTTACTAAACAGTTGCCTTACAGCCCACTTCTCATCCCATTTTTTATAAGATAGTTTCTCAGCAGAATGACAGCAAAGGACTGCATAGAGAAGGAACCTTGGGTGATCATCCGGTGTGGAGTCTGAGCAGAATTT
The DNA here is from genome assembly GCF_964106895.1 of Numenius arquata. Taxonomy (NCBI): domain Eukaryota; kingdom Metazoa; phylum Chordata; class Aves; order Charadriiformes; family Scolopacidae; genus Numenius; species Numenius arquata. The sequence continues at coordinate 49,011,072 of NC_133616.1, forward strand.
AGATATTTTGCATTGTAAGTACAGCTCTGAGGATCCGTGCATGCTTGCCTGTCATACATCTGATAGGTTCTCCTCTGTACATGAATGTCTCACATGTGCAGGTCTGCTTACTGATGGCAGCTGAAACTAATTGTACTATGAAAGGAAGTTGGGATGCCTACTTCCTCTCTGTGACTAACATCTCAACATCTAACATGGCAGTGGTTTGCTCTGGGGCACATCAAACACCTTTCCTCAGTAGTGGTTCCAGAAGACCTTGCAGTGCTGTGGAAGAGTCAGGCCTGGTGGGATTAGCAACAAGTCCTCCATGGGATTATGCAAGAGAAATATCTTAGTTTCTGTGTCTCATGTTACTTACTGGCAAAACAATTACAGAATCCATGGCAGTGAGGGCTTTTCTTAGATGAAAGGCAAACTGTTGGATGGAGAACACAGAAATACTTCAGCTGTAGAAGATATTGGAACAGATGCTCCTATCCTGTTTCTCAGCTGATCGTGTGCCTCTTCCATGCAAGCTTCTAGAAATGGCTTAGTACCATTTCACAATTGTTTTCAAAGAGTATTTTATAGCAGAGTATCAGTGAATGAAACATTTAGAGACCTTACCTTATTTTCGGCTTCCTTCCATTTTTTGCTGTGTTGTTGTCATTACATTCTGTATAACATCTGCTCACTTCTTTGGGTGAATATTGTACACGACAGTGCAAAATTACAAAATAAACTTTGTCCGCTGTGAGTGATTAACTTTTCTGCATTTATATTTATCTGGAATATTATTCTGTGTTCATAAGCTCCATATTTCCTTTCTCACTTTATTATGTAAATGCCAAGATAAGTTCTCATATCAGTACTAATACATATATTTAATCAGGCATTTTTTAGTAATGGAACTGATAACTAGCCTACCTACCTTTTTGAGTCTTTATTCAGTTCCTAATGCTATGGTGTGTGAGAACCCATTCATGTCCCTACAGTTTCAAAGAATGTCCATATTTATTTGTATCAGTATCATCCATCAACTACTAAACACATTGTTCCCTTCTAGTCTGCATTACTGGTATTTCAAAGGAAGATGATAAAAGTTCTACTCCTTAGCAGGTATTGTATTTCACGAATGGAAAGTCATGTATTTCTGAGTAATTAATGACTTTTTTTATTACAGCAAGTAGAAAGAACATGGAAGACAAACTTCAGTTCTGAATTTACTTTTCAAGGTGTATGCTTTGGTTTAGATGTTGGTCAAAAAGAAGGGGAAGTTTTTGACCATAACACAAATCCTGCGACACTTACACACTGAAAGAAGATACAAGAATCCATTTACTTTGACTGTAACCAAAGAAGTTGCTAAGAGTAAGATTTTCAGTCCCAGAGTGTGTTCTTCATGCAGATGGCTATGGCTGTAGTGCATATGAGTAGAACTTAAGCCTTACTTCTGTAGTCTGGACTTGGGTGTTGCTAGCAGACAGTTGAAGGACTATTCACCCATGATCCTTCAACTATGTTGTGTTGTAATTTTGGGACAGGTGCTGAAGCTGTGAGTGGTATAGGGTCCTGGCAGTGGAGCAGGGAATAGGGGTCTGCAGGAAACACAGTTTAGTGGAGGTTCTGGGCAATAGAATGGCTGCCAAAGAGCTCACTCTGGACCATTATATTGAGACAGAACCTCATCCAAGCTCAGACACAAAAGGATTAGCCAGGAGCCTCTTTAGCCATCCTTTGCTCTGAATTCTGAGTCTGTGCTAGGTCTCTGAGGACACTTAAGGGGTTTGAATGCAAATGAAAGCAGCAGAGATGTGGGAAAGGGGGTGCAGAAGTACTTGAGATGGGTGTGTAAGCAGCATATTTTCTTTCATAAGCATTAATCTGTTGAGAGTACAAACAGGATATAATGGTTCAGTCATCATTTAGAAACTGAAGTTGCAACTCCCAACATGGCATGTTCAGAATTGCTGGCTGCCATTGCTCAATTCAGTCCCTCTTACTGTGCAACTTTTTCTCATCTCTGTCTTCTTCAGTTTTAACTAATTTCTCACATTAGCAAAAGATCATAGTGCAAAAGATCTATGCAGTCTAAGCGTGTTAGACTTGCTACAGTTTCATTTATCTTATTAGACGTATCAGGTTAGTCAGACATGGTGAAACTTTGGCCTAATGTTTCATTTTTTTCCCCATTTTCCATGAATCTTCACTTATTTAAATCTATTTTCGCCTCAAAATGTAGCATGTTGGTTAAGATGGGGTAGTGGGCATATAGATTTTCAGGTTGCTTAGCTCCTCTACTGAGATGTAGGTACCATACTTCCTATTTCAAGACATCTTACTTATAACACAAATTGATTTTTTTCTTTTTTATTGCTTGCAATTTTGTTATTTTTCTACTGAAGACTTCTTAACACACTTTCCTTATTTGCAGTGACTATGCAAAAGGGCTCAAGCCCTTTATAAAGACCCATTTTGGAATAGATTTAGTCTCTTAATTATGGGATTTATGTATAGTTACTGCTGCTATTTCAGTATATACAGACTATTCCTTCATTACACACATATTTGATTGTGCATGCATCCCTGATTTTCATACTGGAGTCACAGCAATTTACCATTTTCTAAAATTGATTAGGCTTATTGTGTGTTTTCCTTTTCTTTCAACTTTAGGATAAATACGCGTGCTACCATGGCAGAAATCTATTGAAAGTGATGGAGACACTTAAGATGTTGCAGCTTTCATGAGACATAAGTAGAAAAAATTCACCAAAAAAGAGGCAATTAGATCATAACTCATATGTCAACATATACTGAATATACTATGCTTCACTGGGTACACTCTTCACTGGGTAAAAAACTGGCTGGATGGCCATGCCCAGAGAATTGTGATTAATGGGGTGAAATCCAGTTGGCAGCCGGTCACCAGTGGTGTCCCTCGGGGCTCAGTTTTGGGGCCAGTCTTGTTTAATATCTTTATTGATGATCTAGATAAGGGGACTGAGTGCACACTCAGTAAGTTTGCAGATGACACCAAACTAGGTGGGAGTGTTGATCTGCTTGAGGGTCGGAAGGCTCTACAGAGGGACCTGGACAGGTTGAATCAATGGGCCAAGGCCAATGGGATGAAATTTAATAAGGCCAAGTGCCGGGTCCTGCATTTCGGTCACAACAACCCCAGGCAACGCTACAGGCTTGGGCAAGAGTGGCTGGAAAGCTGCCCAGCAGAAAAGGACCTGGGGGTTTTGGTGGACAGCCGGCTGAACATGAGCCAGCAGTGTGCCCAAGTGGCCAAGAAGGCCAACGGCATCCTGGCCTGTATCAGGAATAGCATGGCCAGCAGGAGTAGGGAAGTGATGGTGCCTCTGTACTCGGCCCTGGTGAGGCCTCACCTCAGTTCTGGGCCCCTCACTACAGGAAGGACATTGAGCTGCTGGAGCGTGTCCAGATGAGAGCCACCAAGCTGGTGAGGGGTCTAGAGAGCAAGTCTTATGAGGAGAGGCTGAGGGAACTGGGCATGTTTAGTTTGGAGAAGAGGAGGCTGAGGGGGGACCTCATTGCCCTCTACAACTACCTGAAAGGAGGTTGTAGAGAAGTGGGTGTTGGCCTCTTCTCCCAAGGGAATAATGACAGGACCAGAGGAAATGGTCTAAAGTTGCAGCAGGGGAGGTTTAGATTAGATATTAGGAAGAATTACTTTACTGAGAGAGTGGTCAGGCACTGGAACAGCCTGCCCAGGGAGGTGGTGGAGTCGCCATCCCTGGAGGTATTTAAGAAACGTGTAGACGTGGCACTTCAGGGCATGCTCTAGTGCCTGAGATTGTTAGTTTGTGTCTGTTTGTGTCTCTTGTAGTTGTTGTTGTTTTTGGTTTTTTTGTTGTTGTGGTTGGACTCGATGATCTCAAAGGTCCCTCCCAACCATGAATATTCTGTGATTCTGTGATTCTATGCCCAGCAGTTAGCTTTGCTGCCGGTACAAATCTGCTCACTCCTGCAGTTACACCGGAGGATTCTTGGCTCTATGAATTTTCCAGTCCTTTAAAAAACAGACATTCAAGTTAAAATATTTTGAAGATTCCTTAGAAAGAAAGATTATCCCATAAGAGCTTTTTACAAGGGACAGATTTTTATTGATTGCCACTCCACTCGCAGAACCTTTCATCTGTCTTTGCCCCACTTTCAAGCTGTGTCCTCTAAATAAAAAAACCAAAACACATTGCAGTGAATGGGAAAGGGAACAAAAAACCCAGGTTCAGGGTTATAACTAATCAGTTCCTCAGTCAGACCTCATCAGTGTCCCAGATGAGTCTGAATCAGAATAGTCATGTATTATGCCTTTGGAAACCAGCAGATCAATTTATCCCATCTGGTATGTACAAATAACAAAAAGAGAAAATAAGAGCTGACTGATAGAAGGCGGCAAAGTGTATGTTTGCATATAAGTCTCAGTTGTATTACAGCACCAAGGTAAGATTGTGGCTTGTTTTACCTGCAGGAAAATTAAGTGACATCGTCTAGCTCCCATATGCTGATTTCATGGGCACTGGGCCTCAGGAGTGTGGAAAAACTGAAATAACTTTAGCCTACAATTGCCACCATCGTTAGCGTATTCTGCTCGGTCACTTGAGAGCTGCTATGGGGGGTTGCTGCAGCTGTAGGACCAGTAGGTCCAAGCATACATCTGTAGAGCAGAAATGATTGGGTGTTTCCTAACTCTCCATCTGTTTCCCCCTTAAGTTAGAACAAGGTCTGACTTCCTCTGTATCCATTATCTGTGTTTACCATGCTGTGGGTAGTGTAATCGCTAAGGATCCCAAGAGGCACTTCAAGTCCAGCTGCTGCAAATATTTCTGTTAATCAGGAGGACACTCTCATCAGAACTATAAGGTAACTCTGACAGTGTGTTTTTACACTTACTGCATGTGAAGCACCCCTTGTTACTGTCCATGGGAGGTGTGCACATGGGAGAGCTCTCAGCTGTGTATTTGGGATCATCTGAATGCAGAATGTTGCCCTGTGTGGCTTAGGACTTAAGAGCCTTGCCACACAGTCCTGCTCATGAGAACAAACAATAAAAAAAAGTGCCATTGGGATTATTTGTAAATGTAATTAAGGAATTACATTTACAAATTTGTTTCTTTCTTTTTTTTTTTTTTTTTTTCCTTCTTTTTCTGTAGTGGGATGCATAACTTGAGTTTTGAGGCCACTTGAAGAAATAGTCACCCAACCAGGAAGAAATATGCCCCTGCTTTCAGAATCATTCCTCTATCGCATTTTAGACCATTCTTAACTTATTAAAGACTTAAAGGACATCTGGGCTGTCAAGGAGGGGGTAACAGGGGAAACAACGAGATAAGTACAGGCTAAATGACAGGACAGTGAGCCTTTGCACAGACAAATAAACAGCCTGGGGCGGATCAGGATTGTCTGTAGCATGACAGTCTTGACTGGAGACAGGTCTGCAAAGAAGAGATTAACTCTGGAGCCCAGATAACCTTAGTGCCTCTGATAACAAACATTACATATTCCAGCCATTTCAAGCTATATACTGTACAACCAAGGCAATTCACAATGTGAATAAGCTTGATTTCTTTTTACCCAAATTTTTAGGCCAAAGTTGCATACAACAAGCACTCTTATTTGGGCAACAAGCCATATCAATTAAAAAGCCCATTCACCAAATGACAAAATAAACCCATGGGATCCACAAACTTGAAATATCAATGCAACACTGGGTACTGATTTTGATTGCTATTATTAGACCATGATTGTTACTCATGTTCTTTTGTTTGCAATGTAACTGCAAAAAAAAAAGTTGGTGGCCCTATGTACCTGCTGAAATCAGTATACTGGTATCATTTTAGGCAAAATGTTAATAAATAAAACACAGTAAAAGAAAGCTAGAAATAGACTCCACACAGGCATCTATAGATACAACACTAGTAAGCCCAAGTGTTTCATGTTCACGATGATTGTATCCTGTTTACTGCAGTTAGCTTGCCGTGGCTTAGCTACTATCTGAGGGATCAAGGTTCCACGATTTAATCATTGTCTGAGATTTTAATTCCTGTTTCAAACTAAAGGACAAGATTCTTGGAGTGTTTCAATCCAGAGACTGTGACCTAGTTGTTTCAAATCCCTCAAAGGGCTTGTTGTGAAGCAATAAAAAGATCCATCTTTTCACTCTTGTTGTTACTGGGCAATTTCCTCCCTGCAAAAAGGAAATGAGTTACCAGGGCTGGGAGTTGTTCAGTAGGGCAGAATGTATAAACATAAGCCTGATTTAATTTATATAGTGTACGCTTTTGTGCTTCTCTGTCTCTGTACCCTACTTCTTTGGTGTTCCGTAAGCGTGTCAGGGGAGGGGAACAGAGGGATGTTCCCAGGACCCAAACCTGCCCTATTTTGGGTTTTTCCTTCCAGGTCTGGGTTGTTTGTTCAAAACATTCTTAAAAACAAAACCAAATAAAGCCAAACAAAAATCAATACATTGTCTCAGTTCTAGTGTCTTCCTGTTAATGGCTAAGTTGAAATTCAGTACCAAATTAAAGTGTTAGCAGGGCAAGAATGTATTTCAAAAAGAGTATAAGCCAACTGTAGTAAAGGCAGAGCAGAGTTTTGAATATGCAGTAGAGCTGAAAATATGACTGTTTATACAAGGACAGAGACTGGCTCCTGTGATGAGAATATCTGTTTCCATATGCCAATATCACTATTTCACAGGGTTATGAAATATACAGAAGTATTGATTTCAGAAGGTGTTCCAAGATACCTTGATCGAGTCCTTAAAAAAAAAAAAAAAGACATAATATTTCTGAAAGAATGATATATCATAGACCTTAATTAACAAATTTAAAGAAAATACAGACAGCGACTGTTCATCTACATTCAAACACACACACACACACACAGAGTCATACGAACTTTGTCCTGAGCCTGTACTCGGACTACCTGCAGTATGGCTGGGAAGGAAAGTGTTTCAATGGCCTGGTGAAGTGTTCTACAAAAAGGTCTACCTTTGAGATCGCGCTTGGCTTTGGTAGTTCTACTGCATTTTTACCTTTGAAAAGCCCCCAATAGCAATTGCTGATTCCTGCTTAGAAAGCTTAACTCTCTGTCTCTCTTCCCAGGTGTACCCTTGGGAAATTTTGGTTTTAAGTTTGTTTGAAGGTCCTGTGGTAGGTTCTGTAGTACCACTAGTATAGTGTGATTTTAGATTTATTTCCAGTGACAAACTTAACAATTTGCATCTATTCAAATTTCTGGGATTGAACAAATCTAACGAATTTTTATAGAGGACTTTGGCTAAAAAAAAAAAAAAAGAATTAAGAAAAAATAAGTAACCCTACCTAACACAGATATACACAAGCATGTAAGATACTGGATCAGATTTAGTTGAACAAGATGAGGAATACTCAAATTTATGTTGTATTAGCATTTTGATTTACAATAACTGTGTATTTTTTCTTGCCTTTTATACCCAAAGCTATTAACATTTTTTGGTATTTACCAAACTAAAGATGTAACATGTGGGAAGATAAATGCAAGATGAGTTCAAAAGATTTTTGTTAGATCAGCTCCCCTATTTGTCTAAATCAGGAACCTCCTGTTTGATGGCATAGGTAGTGCTAAACATCACTTCCCAAAGTGGGAAGCTAATCCTTGTGCCTTGAGAAGGGGCACTGCTTTCACCTAGGAGAGCATGTGTGTTCATAGCAGGATTACCTAACAGAGATCAATGAAGAGTTTGGCAAAATATACTTTATTATAAAATGTTCTACTTGGTGGTGAATTGTTAGGGTCTGTCTTTCTTTAACACAGAAAACTTAGACTTTAGCCAATTTTGGCAGGAATTTGCCTTGAGCAACCACAGGCAAAGCATGCCTGTTGCTATTCCTGACCGGTGAAACTAATATTCTAACAAATATACTCAATAGAAAAAAATTTTGGGTGTATATTGCTGGGAGGTGAATAGCGCCGCACTATTCTTTGGCAAATCTAGGATCCTGATTATATAGCAGAGAGGAGAAATGAAGGAAGACATGTTCAACCTTTTGCCCATGTTCACCTCCGGAGCAGCTCAGTGCACACGCTCTGGCCTGCAGACACAAGGATGCATTTGGGCCTTGAGGACAGCAATTCTGCTACTTCACTTTCTCATCTTCCTCCAGCAAGTGTAGGCTTCCCTGTATGGAGTAAACTTTGAATTTATAACCAATAAAATCTCCTATGATATGAAATGGGAAATGGCTTCAGATGAAAATTTTATTACTGCCATAAGCCTACTGAAGCTCTTCATATTATCTTCTGAAGTAGGCATTTTAACCAACATACTCAAATGCCTTTTATTGTCTAATTCCCCATCACTTTGAGGATCTAATCAAATAATATGTATGCCTTTTGGAATTTCAAGCTTACACCTGCTTGGTGAAAGTGCAAACAGAAAAGAACTGTTTTAATACTCTAATTTGGCTTTAAAACATAGGCTGTTAGAGAATAGTACGTGTCTGAGAGTGTTTTTCTAATGATTCTGCCTTTAACCAATATTTAACAAACCTAGTCCAAAAATAATAGAAGAGGATTCCTGTAGAGTGTTCAGCTGAAAATTGTCTAGAGTAAATTAATCTTCCAATTAGCTCTAACTGCAAGTGTTTTGGTATAATGTGGGATATCCCTTAGGATGTGCTAGGAACAGCCTGAAAGGATGTTATAGAAAACTAGAGGCAGTGTAACACATCAGGTATGAAACAATAACACCTTCCTAAGTGTCCTAGAAACACACCTTGCAAACCGAGTTTTGTCCTATTTTTAAAAAAGCCTTAAAGAAAGGATAATGATGAAAATGTGACAGCACTTCACAGTACTTGAGAAAACAAAGTTGAAAGGTCACAGGCACTTAGCTTTTAACTATGTAAATATTTTATTCTTGCAAATATTTAGCAGATTGTGTTTATCCATAAAGCTAGAAAAGGTGGGGGGATGAACACAACAGTGTGTGCACAGCAATAAAACAGGATAAAAAAGATGCTCTATATCTCAGTCAAATACCTAAGAACATCAAGGCAAATCTGCAAGGTATTATGGGGAAGGAAGTTCATGCGGTAGAAGTGTTTCTTAAGTCTCCATTTTCACTGTGCTGGCAGAAAGCTATTTTCGCTTAGATTTACTTTAGATAAATGTAAAAAACACAGAACAAAGTCTCTGAGAATAAGTAGGGTAAACTAGAGCAAGTTTTCTCTCCTTCCCTCTTTCTGTAAGTTTTAGGTTGCAACAAATCCATCTTTCCACAGCAATAGAAAGGGGATAGAAACCTGGCAACCCAGTGAGGGGGACTGGGGGCTCTGCCACCAAAAGAGAAGAGACAAAATGAACTCACAGGACCTCAGAGCTTCAGAGAAACTTTCAGTAAGATTCAGAGGTTGTGTGTGGAAGCCCCAGATTGATATATTTATGCTATGTGAGCTCAGGATACAGGTTGAATTCAACATATCTTGCTGATGATGAAGAGGGTTTGTTCTGAAAATAGTGTAGCCATTTGGTGTATTTTCAAAATAGTTCATGCTATAGGAAAAAAAACCCACCAACATCATTACTTCTCTCCTATTTTTTGTACTGCTCTCTCTTCGTGTAAAGACAGAATCATCCTGGGTTTTAATTTTCTTCATATCACTGCCATCTTCTATGATAAAGCAAAATAATCTGTTATGGGTAAATGCTTGCAAAATGGTGATGAGAATGGCTAGACATGATCATGTATCTCCAAAAATGATTCCACTTTCGTAACGGAAGGGCCAGCCCATTTGTAAGCAGCGAGAGAAAGGGAAACATAAGATGAAGGATATAGAAAGTGAGATGAAGGGTGTACAAAATGAGCTTAACAGATCTAAAAATCCTGCTCTTAGAGCTTAACTTCATGTCAGGTACAAAAAGTGCTTGGTGGGATGCCAAGAGATGTCAGAGGGAAGTGTCACACAGTGGTTGGCCCTGGACAGGACTTCCTAGCAATGCAGGCACAGCTGAATTTGGTTCCTGGAGAATAGCACAGAGTAGTTCACTCCTGTCTTCAGCAGAGCAGCAAAATTATCTTTGCTCCATCACAAGGTAGGATCCTGGCTGCCAGGGTCAGCAGGGGCTGGAGCACCTATACCTGCGGGCAAGAGTATCTTTCATATCATCCTGGGGAAATTTCTTCTCCAGCCTATAGAGAGAGGAGAAACAAAAAGTAGGGCAACAGCTGGGCTTCACATATGCCCTATGCATATGTGCTGCGCCCCTGCACCCTTCCTTGGCAGTGGGGCAGAGCCCTTGAGGTGTTGGGGCAAACATCAGGGCTGGGTGTGACACACACACTGCTCAGGCAGCCATTCCCCACTCCTGTCTGGATGGGCAAAATAGGCATCTGGCTGCCTGAAGCATCTGCCCGCTCTGCCTGCATTTCACCTGGCAGTGCTGAGGGGCCTTCTAAGAAGCAAAATCAAAGACAGAAGGTAGTTAGGATATGGGACACCCTTCAAAATTCCTGGATTACTGTAGAAACTAGTGTGGACTGAATATAGAGAAGATAAGCAGCAGTTTGGGAGGATGAGCACTGGAGAAGCTGAGGACAGAAACATGCTGCAGAGAAATTCTTAAATATCTCGCCTTAAAAGCCAAGAAGGTCTTGCAAACGATTTGGTCTATACATAGAAGTATCTTAGATAAATGGCTACTATAGCGATCATCATGATTTTTTCTTTCATGAAAGACTTTCTCAATGTACATAATGCCTCTTGGAGAAGTGAACACAAAGGATTTCTTTGTAGTGAACACAAAAGTTATTTTTTCCCCTAGTTTTAATTTTTTGCAGGCTGCTGGACACAGATAGACCATGTCCTTCTCTCAAATTTTTCAGGCTAGCACAATCCAGACTATGCTGTCAAGTATCACAGAAAATCCTAGGCTGTGTTTGACAGAGGAAAGGTCTGAAATGAAAGAGGTCTTAGGTAGTATGCCTAGTGACTTTCCCCAGTGCTTGATCATGGTGTCTCTCCCGTGGGACCTGCATGCTTGGCTCTGTGTCTTGCCCTGCCAGACCTCCTTCCTGCCTCAGCTGCATGAGAGGGTGCCTCCTCTGGGGCGTGACCCCAGGGACAATGCTTACACCGTGAATATGCTGAGCTGGGGGTAAGAAGAAGTGCCAGCAGATTGAACTTATTTTAACTGTCTCTTAGACTGATAGACTAGGACAAACTTTATCAATAACTAGTGAACAAGCATTTTGCAAAGCTTTGCCTGAAAGATAGCATGATGTTATTTTAAAATGATACGTCACCAGATAAGAGGTCTCAACAATTTTATAGAATGTAATTAAGCCAAGAAGCTGGGAGAAATACTCTGGGTTAAGAGTGGATAGCTGATTACATATAAAATATTTTTTCAGAGATTAACTCAGGATCAAAGAAAACTGTATGAGGATTAGAAGACTGTGTATTTGCTGCTGGTATTCCTGTACTGTAGTCTATCAACATAAAAGGAAATTAAGAGGTTATAACTCTGAGACACTATAAAGTCAGTAAAACATAAGTGCAGGAATTGTAATACATAAAGACTAGCTTTTAGACAATAATGCTTGTCCTTGCGTCTCTACCTTGCAACTGCTTTATAAACAATAAAATTCAAATGTGTTGGAACAAAACCTAAATACTGTTGCTCAAAATAAAGCAATTTTTTTCTCATTGTCATGTCTCTCTCTCTTTCCAAACCTTTAAACCCAGTGAGGAGACACTGGCATATACTACAAACACTTGGCATTATTGTTTGTCAGTATCCCCATCCTTAAAAAAATTCTTGCTTCACTGAGGTTGATAATATTTTAGTGTTTTTCTCTCTCCTAGATTGTGTACATAATCTAAATTCTGCAGCTTGGCTCCCATTTCTACCTTTCTGTATTGTAGATTCCTCTAGCTCTCTCTCCAAAGGCAGAATGGTGACTTCTTTTTCAATAGCATTGTATTGGCATTACTGCTACTTATTTGGGTTTCTTAACATAGAGGATTTAATCCTAAAATTCTGCATATTCTAAGCAGAATTTCAGAACATACATAAAACTACTCTGAGTAGAGCAATTTTTAAAAATTATTATTTATTTAAAATAGGAAAAGGGAAAAAGATGTCACGTGGGTACTTCATAGTCTATGGAACTGGAAGAATCTTTGTGGCATTTTCCAGGTTTGTGGATTGTTCAGAGTGTTTTCCCTGATTATCAGATTAGACTTTCATTGTTGTAACAGCTGTAGTAGGAGACTGTTGGTGAGGCACTCTTTCCCTAGTAGAGCACTGTGACTGGACAGATGACCCATGCAATCTCATTTTCCTTTCCCTAAGGGAACTGCAGAAAATATCTACTGTCATCGACACTTAAAGTAAACTGACACTGGCAGTTTCACTTAGACCTTACTAGATTTGCTGGGGAAGGAGTAGAAGGGAGGGGGAGCAAAATTTTTCCAAGCAATTGTGCATTTGTGCCGTGGTTGTTGCTGTAGAGAATTAGGGGACAACAGTGAGGGAGTTTTCCACTGGAGTTAAAGGCCACTTGAAAAGGCAAAATGATTTAAATGCCACCTGCTTGCTCCCTGAAGACCTTTGTGCTTAATTATGACTACACAGAGGCAGTCAGCAGGGGAGAATGGATGCAATCCAAGAAAAAAACAATTGAAAAAACTATCGGAAATTTGTCTTTCCTTGTCCTACAGGCACAATATGAGTAGCAGATGCCATTTCTGCCAGAATTTATGTCCACTTATAGAATCATAGAATCATCTGGGTTGGAAGGGATCTTCAAGATCATCTAGTCCAACCATCAACCTAACTCTGACAAAAAAAACCCCATCATTAAACCATGTCCCCCAGCATCATGTCAACCCATCTTTTGAACACCTCCAGGGATGGTGCATCAACCGCTTCCCTGGGCAGCCCATCCCAATGCTTGATAGCCTTTTCAGTGTAAAAATTCTTCCTAATATCCAATCTGAACCTCCCCTGGCGCAACTTGAGACCATTTCCTCTAGTCCTGTTGCCTGTGACTTGGGAGAAGAGACCAACCCACGCCTCCCTACAACCTCCTTTCAGGTAGTTGTAGAGAGCAATAAGGTCCCCCCTCAGCCTCCTTTTCTCTAGGCTGAACAACCCCAGTTCCCTCAGCCTTTCCTCATAAGACTTGTGCTCCAAACCCCTCACCAGCTTCGTTGCCCTTCTCTGGACCCGCTCCAGCATCTCCATGTCTTTTTTTGTGGTAAGGGGCCCAAAACTGAACACAGCACTCGAGGTGGGGCCCCACCAGTGCTGAGTACAGGGGGACGATCACCTCCGGAGTCCTACTCACCACGCTGTTCCTGACACAGGCCAGGATGCTGTCGGCCTTCTTGGCCACCTGGGCACACTGCTGGCTCATGTTCAGCCGACAGTCAACCAACACCCCCAGGTCCTTTTCTGCCACACAGCTCTCCAGCCACTCTGCCCCAAGCCTGTAGCGCTGCATGGGGTTGTTGTGGCCCAAATGCAGGACCCGGCAGTTGGCCTTGTTGAACCCCATCCCATTGGCCTCAGCCCATCGATCCAGCCTGTCCAGATCCCTCTGCAAAGCCTTTCTACCCTCGACACTCCCACCCAACTTGGTGTCGTCTGCGAACTTACTGAGGGTGCACTCAATCCCCTCATCCAGTTCGTTAATAAAGATGTTAAACAGAACCACCCCCAGTACCACACCCTGTGGGACACCTCTCTTGACCAGCCACCAGCTGGATTTAACTCCATTTACCACCACTCTCTGGGCCCGGCCCTCCAGTCAGTTTTTAACCCAGTGGAGAGTACTCCCATCCAAGCCATGGGCAGCCAGTTTCTCCAGGAGATACTCTGGGACAGTGTATCAAAGGCCTTACTAAAGTCCAAGTAAACAAAATCCACAGCCTTTCCCTCATCCAGCAAGCGAGTCACTTTGTCATAGAAGGAGATCAGGTTTGTCAAGCAGGACCTGCCCCTCATGAACACATGCTGGCTGGGCCTGATTGCCTGGGTGTCCTTCATGTGCTGCATAATGGCACTCAGGATGATCTGTTCCATGATGCCTTCCCAGGCACCAAGGTCAGACTGACAGGCCTGTAGTTTCCTGAGTCATCCTTCCAACCCTTCTTGTGGATGGGCTTCACATTTGCTAGACGCCAGTCAGCTGGGACCTCCCTGGTTTGCCAGGACTGTCGGTAAATGATGGAAAGTGGCTTTGCAAGAACTTCTGCCAGCTCCCTCAGTACCCTTGGGTGGATCCCATCTGGTCCCATAGACCTGTTTGTATCTAGGTGTTGGAGCAGGTCCCTCACCACTTCCCTTTGGATTACGGGGGCTTCATTCTGCTCCCCACCCCTGTCTGCTAGTTCAGGGGTCTGGGTACTTAGGGAACCCCCTACTATACTACTAAAGACTGAGGTAAAGAAGGTATTCAGTACCTCAGCTTTCTCCTCAACCTTTGTCACTACGTTACTTCCCATATCCAATAGAGGATGGAGGTTCTCCTGAGTCCTCTTCTTGCTACTAATATATTTATAGAAATTCCTTTTATTGTTTTTACAATCCAAGGCCAGGTTAAATTCTAGCTGGGCTTTTGCCTTTCTAATCTTTTCCCTACATAACTTTACTACACCTTTGTAATCTTCCTGTGTGGCCTGCCCCTTTTTCCACAGGCCATAAACTCTCCTGTTTTCCCTGAGCTGTAGCCCTATCTCTTTGTTCACCCAGGCCGGGCTTTCCCCCGCCAACGGCTCACTTTACAGTGCACCGGGATGGCCTGTGCCTGAGCTTTTAAGACTTCCTCCTTGAAAAACACGAAGCCTTCCTGAACTCCTTTGCCCTTCAGGGCTGCCTCCCAAGGGACTTTCCCAACCAGTGATCTGAAAGGCTAAAGTCTGCCCTCTGGAAGTCCAAGGTGAAAGTTTTGCTAACCCCCTTCCTTACCTCACTAAGAATTGAAAACTTGACCATTTCATGACCACTAAGCCCAAGACGGCCTCCGACCACCACATCTCCCACTAGTTCCTCTCTGTTTGTGAGCAGTAGGTCTAGTGAGGGGCCTCCCCTGGTTGGCTCTCCTACCAGTTGTGTCAGGAAGTTACCTTCCATACACTCAAGGAACCTCCTAGACTGCCTGCTCTCTGCTGTGTTGTATTTCCAGCAGATATACGGTAGGTTGAAGTCCCCAACCAGAACAAGGGCTGGCAATTGCGGGACTTCAGCCAGCCTCTTATAGAATACCTCATCTGCCTCCTCATCCTGGTTGGGTGGTCTATAGCAGACTCCCAACACAAAAGCCCCCTTGTTAGCCTTCCCCTTCATCCTTACCCATAAACACTCGACTTTATCATCACTGGAATCTAGCTCTATACAGTCAAAACACTCCTGAATGTACAGAGCCACAACCCCGCCTCTCCTTCCTTGCCTATTTCTTCTGAAGATCTTATAGGCATCCATCACAGCATTCCAGTCGTGACCGTCATCCCACCATGTTTCTGTGATGGCGACTGCATCATAGCTGTCTTGCTGCACAATGGCTTCCAGCTCATCCTGTTTATTGCCCATGCTGCATGCATTAGTGTAGATGCACTTGAGCTAGGCTCCTGATTTCACCCCCATCCTTGGCCCTTTACCCCCAGGCTCATTACTAGTGGACCTGGTTTTATCCCCTTCCCCCTTTGATTCTAGTTTAAAGCCCTGTCCATGAGCTTTGCTAACTCTTGGCCTAATACCCTTTTTCCCCTTTCGGGATAGGGTTTTTCCATCGTACTCAAGCAGACTCAGTGTCCTGTAAATCAAACTATGGTCTGTGAACCCAAAGCCCTGCTGGTAGCACCAGTTACAGAGCCACAAATTGATCTGCCTGATCTTTTTGTTCATCCATTCATTGGTCCCCAAAACTGGAGGGACAGAGGAGAACGCAATTTGTGCTCCTGAACCCTTGACTAGCTGTCCCAAAGCCCTGAAATCTTTCTTCATCGCCCTGAGACTTCTCCTCACTGGTTTATCATTATCTGCCTGCAAAATTGAAAGGGGGTAATCATCCGAGGGCCGTATCAGGCCAGGAAGCTTCCTGGTTATATCCCTAACACGGGCCCCAGGGAGGCAGCAGACCTCCCTTTGGGAAGGGTTTGGTCTGCATATGGGACCCTCAGATCCCCTCAGAGGGGAACCACCTATAACTATTGCCCCCCTCCTTTTCTTCACAGAGGCAGCCTTAATACATGGAGCTGGCTGCTTCAGCAACTCCCTGGATAAGTCTTTATCAGTACTTTTGATTTCCTTATCCTCTGTCTTCAAAGGCTTGTACCTGTTCTGTACAGGCACCTGGGAAGGTGGGTGAGGCCTGGAGGGGACTCTCCTGCTGCCCAGAGCAGGTACCTGTTTCCACTCCCCCTCATCCTCTCCTACTTCCCCTCCTTCTGCCTGGGGACAAGAGGGCAGGGGATCCTCTACCTCTCCTGGAGCCTCCACCTGCTCCTTTTTCCCTAAGGATGGCAGGGTGTGGCTCCACCAATCAATTTCCTTTGCACATTCCCAAACGGACCTCAGTCTTTCCACTTCCTCCTTAAGCTCAGCCACCAGGCTGAGCAGATCATTGACCTGCTCACAGCGCACACAGGAACTGTCTTTGCTGTCCTCCTGCAGGAGTGACAGACATCCCATGCAGCTGGTTACCTGGACAGCTGCATGTCTCTGCAGCAGGTCAGTTTGGGTCCCTTTATTCCGTTTGAGCGCAGCTGCGGACCAAGTGGAGACCATCCTGGATGTTCTGCCTGCCCTTGTCCCACTCTAAATAAACCAGCAGCTGCCACCCCACTGAGTGTCTGCTCTGACCGCCTTTAAATCTCCGCGCGGCTCGTGGCCACGCCCCCTCCGTGCCTGACTGGCTACCGCGGACTTCCTGGTTCCGGCTGGGGCTCGGTCTGTGAGGGGGGTGGGTCCTGAGGTCGGAAAGCCCTCTGTACGGCGGGAGCCAACCGTCACCTCCAGCTCACCTCAGTTCTCGTCAGCGGTGCTGCCGGTGCTGCCGGTGCTGCCGCCGCCTCGCCGACCGACTTGCACCATTTACAGTAACAGAGAATTTCACCAGACACCTTTTGTGAAAAACATTTTTTCCATGCATTTTGCAGTGCAAATCCTACTACTGTATTTAAGTTTTATTATTCTTAAGGCTTGTGACAGCTCAGTTTCCCACTCCTGAGATGGCACAAGGTGGCTTGCAGGGATGGACCGCACACGGAGGCAGGGTGCAGCTCTGGGGCCCTGCAACACCACCTCCCAGCAGGTTCCAAAACCCAGTATTTCTCAGGAGCCGGGGCCTGCTTCTGCTCCGGACCCATGCAACAGCACCATGTGGCTGCAGCCCCACAGCAACTGCTTCTGTCTCCTCTAATAAACACCTTGATGTTTTCCAGGGTGTGTGTGTTTCAATAGCAAAGAACAGTGCCTTCGAACAGTGTCTTGGCAGTGCAGAAAAGCCAAAGGGGAGAATTTCATAGAATCATAGAATGGTTCAGGGTGGCAGGGACATTTTAAGGTCATTTAGTCCAGCTGTCTCCCATCTTCAACTAGGTTGCCCAAAGCCCTGTCCAGCCTGACTCTGAATGTTTCCAGGGATGGGGCATCCTGTTCCACTGGGGCATCTATTCCAGCGTCTGGGCAACCTGTTCCAGTGTCTCACTACCCACATTGTAAAAAAATTTCTTCCTTGAATCTAATCTGAATTTACCCTCCTTCAGTTAAAAAACACTACCCCTTGTCCTATCACTACAGGCCCCACTAAAAGGTCTGTCCCCATCTTTCTTATAAGCCCCCTTTAAATACTGAAAGGCTGCATAATGTCTCCCCAGAGCCTTCTCTTCTCCAGGCTGAACAACCCCAACTTTCTAAGTCCTTCCTCATAGGAGAGGTGTTCCATCCCTTCGATCCTTTTAATGGCCCTCCTCTAGACCTGCTCCAACAGGTCCATGTCCTGTACTTTATTGCACTCTGATAATTTCCCAGTGCACCATGATTTCATTTCACCTAAGTGCTGCAACAGGCGACGTGTCCCTTGTGCTCTTCCAGCCTCCCACTCCTGAGCACCAGGGCAAGGCTGTCCAAGAATCTTTAACAGTGTCCCCTGGGAATCTGTTTTTGAGTGCTTAGGGGTCTGTGAGTGCTGGTCAGTCTTGAGGAACCACCATTTAAAAGCACAGGAGCAGGCAATCCTATTGTGTTGCAAGTCAAGCAAGAGGGGTAGAACACCCGCTGGGCTGTTCAGCAGAACTCTTGTTGGAACTCAGGAGGAAAAACTAGAAGCAAGGTCAGACTTCACAGCAAGATTACAGAGCTGTCATTCACATATGCAGGGAGAAGATACAAAAGGCCTAATCTCAACTAGAGTTGAAACTGGCTATTGTTGTACCAGACAACAAGAAAGGATTTTTAAAGTATGTTAATAGCAAGAAGATGTCCAAGGAAAATACAGGACCCATACTTGTTGAAGATGGTTCCCTGGCAAATAGGGATGCAGAAAAAGCAGAGGCATTGAATGCTTTTTTTTTTTTGCCCAGGTTTTTAATACTAATGATAGACCTTCGGCTGTCTGTTCCTCTGAGTTGAAGGACCATGACTGCATGAACAGTAGCTTTCCATTTGTGGACACAGAAATTATAAGGGGCCAGCAGTATCAGTTAAATGTTCACAAGTTCATTGGACCTGCTTGGATTAATTTGAGAGTACTGCAGTAGCTGGTGGATTTAAGGCAGGACCCCTCTTGATCATCTACCAAAGATCTTGGGAGTCTGGGGAGGTTCTGGCTGACTGGAAACTAGCCAACATTATTCCAATTTACAAGAAGGACGTGTGGAAATAGAATGGACTGGACTAGACTAGGACTAGACTAGACTAGACTAGACTACACTAGAATAGAATAGTTCCATTGGAAGGGACCTGCAATGATCATCTAGTCCAACTGCCTGACCACTCCAGGGCTGACCAGAAGTTAAAGTCTTTTATGAAAGACATTGTCATAGAATCACAGAATGGTTAGAGTTGGAAGGGATGATCATCCAGTTCCAACACCCCTTCCCTGTCCCAGTGTTTGGAACTTGTCCAAATGACTTTTTGGACATTTGTCCAAGTGACTCTTTTTAAGGCACTGACAGGCATGGGGCATTGATCATCTCTCTAGGGAGCCTGTTCCAATATTTGCCACTCTCTAGATAAAGAAATGGTTCCTAATACCTGGTCCAAACCTGACACAGCTTGGAACTATTCCCACGCTGTGTTCTTGGGAAGATCCAGTAAAATACAGACCACTTTGTCTAACCTAAGTACCTGGAAAAATTATATAGAGAAGAATCTACTTTGTGCTACTGAAAGTCATTTCAAGGACAATGCAATTGTCAGGCACAGTCAACGTGGATTCACAAAGGCAAACTGCTGCCTAGTTGCTGCCTAATATGATATCCTTGTATGATAAGATCACTCTCCTATTGGGTGAAGGGAAGGTCGTGGATGTAGCATTTCTGGATTTTAGCAAGGCTTTTGAAACTGTCCCTTAGAGCATCCTTCTGGACATGTCCAACTGCGAGATGAACAGGTGCACACTGTGCTGCATGAAGAACTGGCTGAATGGTGGGATTTAAGGGGTTGTAGTGAATGCGGCTGCAGCTGGCTGGTGGCCAGTCACTAGTGCTGCTCCTCAGGGTTTAATTCTAGGGTCAGCTCTGTTCAATATTTTTATCTATGAGCTGGATACACAAGTTGAGTGCACCCTTAGTAAGTTTGCTGATGATGCTAAACTGTGGGGTGCTGTTGACTCTCTTCAGGGACAAAAGGCCTCACAGAGGGATCTAAACAGATTGCAGCATTGGGCAATCATCAATGGCATGAAATTTAATAAGAACAAATGTTGGCTTCTGCACCTGGGATGGAGGAATACCAGACACAAGTATAAACTGGGAGAGGAAGGGCTGGATAGCAGCCCTGCAGAAAGGGATCTGTGGGTGCTGGATGACAGAATAGAATCATGGAATATCTCAAGTTGAATGAGATTCATAAGGATCATCGAGTCCAATTCCCTGCTCCTCATGTGACTATCTAAAACTAAACCACATGACCAAGAGCATCGTCCAGATGCTCCTTGAACTCTGATAGGCTTGGTGCCATGACCATTTCCCTGGGGAGCCTGTTCCAGGGATCAGCCACCCTCTCAGTGAAGAACCTTCACTTAATGTCCAATCTGAACTTGCCCTGATGCAGCTTCCCTTTTGTCTTTTTGCTGGTCAAAGGGGAGGGGAGAGGGGAGATCAGCACCTCCCACTCTGCTGCCTCCCTTGAGGAAATTGTAGACTGTGATGCGGTCATCCCTCAGCCTTCCCTTCTCCAGTCTGAACAAACCAAGTGGCCTCAGCCACTCCTTGCAAATCTTGCCCTTGAGACCTTTCACCATCTTGCTCGCCCTCCTCTGCACACTAATAGTTTTATGTATTGCTCAATACAGCTTCTTGTATTGAGGCACCCAAAACTGAAAAAAATACTCGAGGTGGCGCTGCACCAGTGCAATGTAGAGTGGGAAAATCACCTGCCTCAACTAGCTAGGTTGGCCTTTTAGGTTGCCAGAGCACACTGTTGACTCCTATTCAACTTGCCATCAACCGAAACCCACAGCTCTCTTGCACAGGGCTGCTCTCCAGCCTCTTGTCTCCTGATTTGTATGTATAAGTGGGATTACCCCACCCCAGGTGAAGAATCTGGCACTTGATGTTGTTCAATATCATGTGGCTGGTGATTGCTGAGCTCTCTATCCAGATCTCTTTGTAGGGCATCTCTACCTTTAAGGAAGTCCACAGCTCTTCCTAATTTAGTAACACCAGCAAACTCACTTAATGTACATTTGACTTCTGCATCCAGATCATTTTAAAAAAGGTTTGAAGAGCAATGGCTCTAAAATCAAGCCCTGGGGAACCCCACTCATGACTGGCTGCCGGCCTGATGTAACCCCATTTAGTATAATTCTTTGAGCCTTACCCATCAGCCAACTGCTCACCCAACATATTATGCACTTATCTAGCTGTATGCTGGACATTTTGTCCAGAAGAATACTGTGAGAGACAGTATCCAAAAGCCCTACATCCCTTGGTCAACTACATGGGTGACCTTGTCATAAAAGGAAATTAAGTTGCTTAAGCAGGACCTCATGAACTCATGCCGGTTATGACCAATAACTGCATTGTCTCTCAAATGTTTTTCACTAACTCCCAGAAATACCTTCTCCAAAATTTTACCAGTCACTGAAGTGAGACTGACAGGCCTGCAATTACCAGGGTCTTCCTTCTTACCCTTCTTGAAAATATGGACAGCATTTGCCAGCTTCCAGTCAACTGGGACCTCTCCAGACTCCCAAGACTGTTGAAAAATAGTGGAGAGAGGTCCAGTGATGACATCAGCCAGCTCTTTCAGTCCTCTGGGATGAATCCCATTGGACCCTCTAGACTTAGGTGCATCCAGCTGGACCAGCAAGTCTTGAACAACTTAAGAAGTCATCTGGGGTTATATCAACCCCCACTCACAGTCATCCAGTTTAGGGCTCCGGGGGTCCCAGGGCCTATCATCAGTTAAAGACAGAGGCAAAGAAGGCATTAAATGTCTCTGCTTTGTCTACTTCCCTATTTGTGAGGTGAACAACCTCATCAAGTAACAGATAAATATTACCTCTGATCCTGCTTTTGCTGTTAACTTATTTTAACAAACCCTTTTTGTTGTCCTTCGCAGTGTTGGCCAGCTTGAACCCTAATAGAGCTTTGGCCACACACATTTTCTCTCTACACTGTGAACAGCATCTCTGTAGCCCTCTTCTGTTGCCTGTCCTTGCTTCCAACGTCCCTACACTTTCCTTTTCCACACAAGTTCTTGAAGATCACTGGTCAGCCAAGCTGACCTTCTGCCCTGCTTGCTTGACTTCTGACACTTTGGAATTGCCTGCTCCTGTGCTCTTAAGATTTGGCTCTTAAAAAGTGACCAGCATTCATGGACTCCAATACCTAGAAAAGCAGATTCCTAGGGCACTTTCCTAACTTGCTCCTTCAGCAGCTTGAAGTCTGCTCTCCCTGTACCCAAAGTTTTTCTGACAGTTTTCTCCTATTGCAAACGATTTGAAACTCAACTACCTTGTGGTCTCTGTGACCAAGACAGTCACCAATCACCACTTCACCCACGAGTCCCTCTCTGTTTACAAAGAACAAATCTAGGAGGGCACCTAGTTGACTAGGTTTCCTAGTCAACTGTTTCTACACAGAGAAGTTATCTTCAGTGTGCTTCAGGAATTTCCTGGACCTATTTGTGTCCACTGTATGATATTTTCATTTGGCATCTGGGAAGTTAAAACCACTCATAAGGACAAGGGCAGATGATTTAGAGATATCCCTGAATTCCTTGTAGAATAATTCATTGGTGGTGTTGTCCTAGCTGGGTGGTTGATAGTAGAATCCCAGAAAAACATCCGCTTTATTTACTTTCCCCTTTCTTGTTACCCAAAGGTAACTGTGGGTAACTGTGTTGTTGCCAACTGCAAGTGCAAATACAATCCAACCTCTCCCATATATATATCATGAAGCCCCTACTTTGCCTGCCCGGACTCCTGACAAGTCCATCGTGGCACATAAGTCACAAGACTTCTCCCACCAGGTTTCACTTATGCCAGTGATATCATAGCTCTGGGGCTGGGTCAAAGCAGCTCTGTGACTGCAGCCTCGATATGCATGAGCAGTGAGCCCTGGAAGCCAAGAGGGCAAACTGCATTCTGGGGTGCATTAAACAGTATAATCAGCTTGTCAAAAGAGGTGATAATCCTGCTGTATTTAGTGTTACTGATGCTTCACCTTGAGGACTGTGTGCAGTTCTGGGACCCACAGTTTAAGAAAGATGTTGAGGTACTTGAATGCGTCCAGAGGAGGGTAACAAAGCTGGTGGAAGGGCTGGAAGGCGTGTTCTATGGGAAGTGTGTAAAGACACTGGGTTTGTCTGGTGTGGAGAAAAGGAGGCTAAGGGGCGAACTCATCACTCTCTAAAGCTTCCTGAGGAGGGGAGGTGGAGAGGGAGGTGCTCGTCTCTCTTCCCTGGGATTCAGCAATAGGATGCATGGAAATGATTCAAAGCTGCATCAGGGGAGGTTCAGACTAGATATTGGAAACCACTTTTTACTATGACAGTAGTCAAACGCTGGAACAGGCTCCCTAGAGAGGTGGTCATGCCTGTCAGTGCCTTAAAAAGTCATTTGTACAATGCCCTTCATAATGGGCTTTAATTTTTGTTCAGCCATGGAGTGATCAGGCAGTTGGACTAAATGATTGTTATAGGCCCCTTCCAACTATCCTAGGCCTAGCCTAGCCTAATCAAAATGTTTGTGAAAGCTGCTGAACCAAATGAAACCAGAAAGCCAAAACCTTCTGGAAGTTGTTGCACCTTTGGAAACCTTTGGTGCATTTCCCATTGGCAGTGCTTTCTCATGCAGGACTTCACCAAGCATCCCTTCACAGACTTATGACAGTTATGCTCTGGGTTGTGGCCACTCACATCTTGAAGACCTCCAGGCTCAGGGATCCTACAACCTCTCTGGGCAGCCTACTCCAGTGCTTCATGATCCTCACAGGGACTTCGATTTTTCTTCCTTATCTGAACTTCTCTAGTTTCAGGAGATGCCACTGTCTCTCACCTTCCCACCAGGCAGTGCTGGGAAGAGCCTATGCACATCCCCTTGATGCCTTCCCCATAGGCACCAGAGTGTGCTGTGAGGTGCCCCAACACCTCTGCTCCAGGCTTGAACCAGCCCCACAGACCTTCCTTGCCTCCCCTGAGCCCCTCTCGTTTGTCAACCTGCCTCTGAGACCCCAAAGGGGCAGTGGTGCCCGGATGAGGCCTGATGGGTGCTGAGCAGAGGGCTGTGCCTTCTGGCTAGGGGACAAAGATAGGAGAAAACCTGCCAGAGTAAGACAAGTGCTGCCTTAGGCCCCTGTGGGAGGGATCAGGGAAGCCCAGAGGCTGGCCAGCAGTGCTGGGGTGCGAGGAGAACCTGTGGGACTTTGGCCTGCAACCTCCCAGGGATGCACAAGGTGTTACTGAGTGAACGCTTTTGTGCCTGGAGATGTCTGCCACGGCCAGAGTGACCTGATAGAGCCCGGGGAGGGCACGGCCGAGGCCTTGAAGACTGGTGTGAAACACCAATGCCGAGCACAAGACAAGAGATCGGGGGATGGAGTGGGCAGTGGTGCTGTAGTAACCCCAGAGGTGTGTGCTGGGGCTGCAGTGCTGCTGGGGCGAGTGCCATGGGGCAGATGACCTGTTGTGATGTCCCTGAGCGAAGGGTTCTGATGTCACCGAGTCCCCGAATGACAGGTTCTGCTGTGACCGAGGGATGGATTGAGATGTCTGCAAGTGACGGACTGTGACGTGCCCAAGCAATTGATTGTGACCATGTGTCCCTTGCTGCTTATATCTGGGTGCTGCCTCACCATGCCAACTTGTGCCTACACGCCTGATGAGCAATTTGCAAGGCTGGAGTGTTGAGGGAGACCTTTGGTACTGGTGGTGTGCTCGGGGAGCTGTTCCTTGCAGCTCTCTGTGCCTGACTCCAGAGCTGTTGGAGGACTTTCCTGGTCCCTGCCAGGTTCAGGCAGCCAGGGCACCCAGGAGGTGCACTCACACCAGCAGAGGTGAGCTGGGAGGGAAAATGTCGCCCTGGGGAGCTAGGAGGGTTGCTTTATTGAGGGACCTGAGCATTTCTTCCACCCCTCCCCAGGCCCAGCCAATAACCGTGGCCTCTCTTCTTTTTCTATCATGACACCGGCTGCTGCAGCGCTGGTGAGAGGGAGCAGCTCAGCATCTCCAGCCCCTTCCAGCCCACCGCAGCACATGGAGACCATGGCCAGAGAGCTGGAGGACTGCTGTCCCATCTGCCCAGACAGCTGGGAGGAGGCCACGCCTCCACCAGTTCTGTTATCCATGCATCCTGCGGTGGGCTGAGAGCAAGCCCGAGAGTCCCCTCTGCAAGAGGAGGATCCTTTCCATCTTGCACTCAGTGCGGACGGACGATGACTTTGAGGAGAATGTCATCACACCACCTGTGACACCATCACTTGTCATCCACCAGGTGGGACGAGCTCCCTGCCACCCAGCCACCCACAACCTCCATCACCCTGGAGCACCCCAATGGTGGGCTGTGGAAGGGGTGTCCAGGCATTATGTGGGTGGTCTCCTGCCTGAGGAATGGGTGATCCTGTTCTAGTACCACTCAGTACTCCTCGAGACCCTGCTGCTCTGGATCCAACTGAGGCTGAGGCGGATCTTTAGGAAAAACCAGATGGAGGGATACTGGTGGGTGAAAAATTGGACATGAACTGGCAAGGTGTGCTTGTAGTCCAGAAAGCCAATTGTATCTTGGGTGGCATAAAAAAGAAGCCTGGCCATCAGGTTGATGGACATAATTGTCACCCTCTGCGCTGCTCTCTGTGTCCCCACCTGGAGTTCTGCATCCAGTTCTGGAGTCCCCAGTACAAGAAAGACATGGACCTGTTGGAACGGGTCCAGAGGAGGGCCATAAATTGATCAGAGGGCTGGAGCACCTCTCCTATTAATAAAGGCTGAGAGTGTTGGGGTTGTTCAGCCTGGGGAAGGAAGGCTGTGGGGAGATCCTTTTGTGGTCTTTTAATACAGTTATAGGGACTTATAAGAAAGACTTATAAAAGAGAGAGACTTTTTACCAAGGCCTGTAGTGACAGGACAAGGGTCAACGGTTTTAAACTGAAAGAGGGTAGTTTTGGGTTGGACACAAGCATGACATTTTTCCAGTAAGGGTGGTGAGACACTGAAATAGGTTGTCCAGAGAAGTTGTGGATGCCCCACCTCTGAAGTGTTCGAGGTCAAGTTGGACGAGGCATTGAGCAACCTAATCTCATGAAAGCTGTCACCTCCCACAGCAAGGGGATTGGACCAGATGATCTTTAAACTCCCTTCCAAACTAACCCACTCTCTGATTCTGAGATTGTATGACTGGAGGATCTTTCCTACCTTCCAAAAGGGCAAGGAGGAGGACATAGGGAACTGCAAGCTGGTCAGCATCTCCTGGATCGCTGAGAAGGTGCTTTAACAACTAATGCAAGAAACCATTTCCAGAAACATGAAGGATAAGAGAAGAATCTGGAGTAGTCAGCATGGATTCACCAAGGGGAAGTCAGGCTTGAGAAATGTGGTAACTTTCTACAATGAAATAACTGACTTGATAGGTGAGGGAAATGAAGTGGATATGGTCTACCTTCACTTCAGTAAGGCTTTTGATGTTGTCTCCCTCTTGCAAGAGCTGCCAGCTGCCTGAGGCTCCCACCGCAGCTCAGCTGTGTGCCCGTCCACAGCTCTGCCGCAGATCATGCTAGCAGGGAGCTGGTCGCCTTGGTCAGTTCAGTTTGGTGGCAGTGCACTATCGGGGTGGCAAAAGGGAAGGAGCATCCACATCCTCACAAGAGGGGATGGTGCGTTGGAGCTGAGATTTCTCGTTTAAACTGTGTCCAGACAATGGTGGGCTGTTCAGTGTGGATGCTACAGTCTGTGACAGTGATTAGAGCCTATCAGGCCTCTGAGCTTCAGCCCAGGAAACTGTTTCCAAGTGTTTGTCAGTGACAGTTACATAGAACATACTAATAAAGTGACATCAGCTTATGTCACATTACCTGCTTGTGTTGACATTACTGTGCTCTTACAAGTGAAGGTGCATTTGGTTACATTTCCTCCAGCAGAATGAACCTGACTCCGTGTTAAGAAGCTGTTGCATCAGACGTGCTGTTCCTTACCTATTTCTGAAAAGTAAAGGAAACATCAAACATGAAATCTGGACAATTTTTTTGACAGATATGTTTCATACTAATTTCACTGCTTAAATTGGTTGCTGCTTCACAGACTGCCTCTAGAATATAACTTCTGTTGTTTTCTTGAAGATTATGTGCACAATAGCATGATGGAGTTCTTTGAGTCTAAGATACTCATTTGCCTTCTCATAAAATGCTCTACTACAGGCATTGTACATTTCTGCAGGTTAGCTTTTTACCCCACCCTGTATTGTAGAGTAATTCCCAAGAATGGAAGTACACTGCAACACAAAAGTAGTGTAACATTCTCAAGGTGTTATCTTGACCTACATGTTCATGTTGACATACATGATGCAAATTTCAAGTAATTAACGTTCCTTTGACAAAATGAACACTAGGGTCAATGAAAGAATCCAATGTAAATATTGTGATCATCATATAGTGACTGCCCCTAGTTAAATGCAGCTTCATTTTTCATTTTGTCAGGAAGGTTACAAATAATTTGTTCTAAGTAGGTCAGAGAAGGAAGTGCAGTTGGACTACTAAAAAACAAAAAAAGTAAACAACTCTCTGGGAAACTAGTAGGAGAAGGTATATGAATCCCTAACCTTTGGATAAGCCTCAGGCAAGGCATTGCAGGTTTCTCCAGACTGGAAATTCCTCACGGGAGGATTCCTTCTGCATCCTTAACTTCCTTAGCTGCTGCATTTCAGTCTCACTCACAGTGTGGCTCTGGGCTTTTTGCTCTCTCTCATGTTAGCCAAGGTGTACAGGGTTAGGAAAAGAAATAATAGACACAAATCACAACAGGGAAAATTCTGATCAGATGTTGTTTTGTTTTTTTTCCCACCAAGAGTGTGGTCAAGCGCTGGCAGAGGTTGCCCAGAGAGGTTGTGGACTCTCCATCCTTGGGCAGACTCAGAACTCAACTGAATATGAGCCTCAGCAACCTGAGGTAAGTTTGCCTTGGTCTGAGCAGATCTGACCTCCAAAAATCCCTTCCAGGCTGTTCTAGCCTGTGTTTCTCTCTGATTCTCTGTGTCTTGTAAGGGTGACTTGCCATCTTCCTGGCACAGAAAGGACATTAATAGGCACAGGGCATGAGAAAAAGAAACAACTTCTGATAGGATTTTGAGGATGAAATGTGGGAAAAATCAGAATTTGGGTGAGATACACGATCAAAAACGTTGATTTCTCCCTTCCACCAATTATATTCAGATATCCTTGTTCCTGCGGTTGCTTAGGACTGGAGGGAAAGAAAAAAGTGTGAATTTGTTAGGAAAGGACAAATTTTTCTCATTATGATGTTTGTCAGAACACAAAAATCCTAAGGTTTTTGAATTAGGACCTTCACATTGACTTTTTGTTTCATGTTTGGGTAAGTTTTTTGGATCATTTAATTATGGATACCCTTAAACCCTACTGTGTGACAGTTGTTAGTTTTCAACTCACATATTAAAGTATTATTTAATACTTTCTTAAGTCTTCCAGGCACTAATGTGAAATGGCAGAATAGTTTTAAGTATAATAAAAACACTTTTCACCTCATTTCTATGTACCTATACAATGTCCCAGTCGAGGAAGGCTGAAAACAGCTTTGTTGAGTGAACCTGTTTCTTTTATGAAAGTGGTTATTGTCTGGAGATGAGGAGAATTTCTCTGAGCTAATGGGAATCTCTTCAAGATTGTCCTGAGCTTCTATATATTTCTTTCCTGCAGGGAAAAAAAACCAAAACCAAACATGCAAACTGGCATAGTTCCAGCTCTTTGAAAGATCCTCTGTCCCTTTCTGCATCAAAACCAGGGTTGTGCTGACAGTAAGTCTGTGAGTTTTTGACTATTTACTAACTAAAAGTCTGACATACTTGCACGTCTGCATAGCTAAAGGCAGACACGTTAATTTCTGTAGAGCTGTCTGTTTAGTTTTCTTGGGCTATACTAAGTAACGTGATATACTTACACATGAGAAAACAAAGTGAGAGGAATTGCAAAAATGAAGACTAATATGCACCTGGAGAATGTGCTGTCACCCAACTATGGTAGATTAGCCGCTGTTTTGCCTCCTTCTCCGCTGCAGCCCTTAAGGGAAGTACATCACATCTCTGAAACTTGCCTCTTCCCCTGCTAGGGAGGTTGCTGACCTGACCCAGCTTTACAAGGGCATGCTCACAACATTAAACATTTAACATTAAACAAGGTGATAAGAACCTGGGGGATTAGCTTTTTGGGAAAAAAGGTATGACCTCTATAATCAAGTTCTTATTTAATAAAAACGGGCATAAGTGATCTATTTCAAAGTCTCTGTTGAGCAGGAACAGGATAGGGCAGGCTGTATTTGCTTTTGCAGGAAGGAGAGAAGAGCATGGATGGGACCTGTGGTTGGATGGAAGTGATAGCTCTCTTGGGGGTTGGTGTTAACAGGGAGGAGAAGCAAGGGAGATTTTTTACTAACTGGGAACTACTTAGCAACAGATTAAGTCAGCTACCTGTCAGCCCCTCTCTCCACCATTGCACAAAGTTTAATGGCTGGCCTTTCCTAATAGGTATTCCTTTCCAGACCTTTTGTCAGAGACAGGTTTTCTGCATGTGTAAATCTACCTATAACAACACTCTGCTCTTAGAATGAATTTCACAGTATTTAATTATCCTTTCTAGAATTTGGGGAATTTTATTGCAACTCAGTATAGAAATGAATGTAGATGCTTATGCTTTGTTATGAATTTTTGTCATATTTTAGTAAAATTTTGAGTGTGATCTAAAACAGTGTTGCAAAGAACAACAAAGAAAGTTGTAACTACAAAGAATTACAAAGAAAGTTGTAATTTTATGTACATACACACCATACTTGCGAAAGTATGTGTCCAGTTTTGGGCACAAAAAAGACATGGAGGTGCTGGAGCGGGTCCAGAGAAGGGCAACGAAGCTGGTGAGGGGTCTGCAGAATAAGTCTTATGAGGAAAAGCTGAGGGAGCTGGCGTTGTTCAGCCTAGAAGAAAGAAGGCTGAGGGGAGACCTTGTCGCTCTCTACAACTACCTGAAAGGACGTTGTAGAGAGGTGTGTGTTGGTCTCTTCTCTGAAGTCACAGGCGATAGGACAAGAGGAAATGGCCTCAAGTTACTCCAGGGGAGGTTCAGATTGGATATTAGGAACATTTTTTACACTGAAAGGGTTATTAAGCATTGGAATGGGCTGCCCAGGGAAATGGTTGAGGCACCATCCCTGGAGGTATTTAAAAGATGGGTCGATAGAGCGCTTAGAGGCATGGTTTAGTGATGGTTTTTTTGTCAGAGTTAGGTTGATGGTTGGACTAGATGATCTTAAAGGTCCCTTCCAATCTAGACAATTCTATGATTCTATGAAATAGCAATACATACATGCGACAAATACACTACAATTCTTTTAAAAATATTTATTAGGTACTCGGACTTTTATGCTATGGTGTTTTGATGGTTTCTTATCTATAGCTCCAGTTTTCAAGTCTGCACAAAAAAAGGACCCCCATCACTATATTTCCGTGGCTATTTACATAGTTGCTCTTCAAAACAAAGCAATGCATTAGCTAAATGTTCTGTGAAAGAAATAACTGTATGCAATTCAATTACCACTGGAAATAGGGTAACCTGGGTTGTGTGTCAGTTTTTTAGACTTGCTTGTGCATCAGCTGCTGCTGCCATTCCCTGATCCTCTGCCGTGACAACTGGGCATGTGGACTGGCTAGAAGGTGCCAGATACGCCAATGTGTCCCTGGTCTGGCTGGTGGTGTGAATAGAGTGTGCTGCAGCATTGGCCTGAAGCAGTGAGAGCAAACAGCCTTTGTAACTCTCTGAAGCCTTTTTTATCTCCCTTCCAGTTTCCTGGGTGCTTGCAGTATCTGCGGTAATGCCTCACGTGCAGCTGCCAGAGATCAAAATTCAACTTGTTACCTTCCCTTTCTGAGATGAAATAAGTGAATATTGGGCATTCAAAGGACACAGGCACAGACAGGGTACCTGACGTTTGTAATGCAGAGCATTCACTAAATCATGCAAAACCCAGGCCCTAGTATTTGTTTATTGATATAGGTTGTTTGTTTGTTTTGTTCCCCCCTCCTCCCACCCCCGCCCCACCGTAGCATTTATTATGTTGCAACTAGGAGTGTTTGGAAACAGTTTACCAGCAACTTCAACACCATAGTCTTTGCATGTGGAAATTTTAACTTCTTTTTTGCAATTAGTTTCTGTAAGCTTTTATCTCAAATCCTGTGTATGCTCTGCACTACTCGTTTTATGACTTCCTTTATGACCTGTCCTCACAGCAAAACCCTGTTTTTAGTAATGGCAGTGTTCAGTTTCCCGGTTGAGTAATTTAATAGGACATTACAAAAAAATCAAGAAAGTAGTGAATACAACTAAATGAAAAAAACATGTATTTTTTATATCTGGACATGAGACTTTTATTGCTTTTTAAGCTGTTTTTGTTACAGAGAATTGCTAGATTTAGCTTTTGATGATTTTATTTGGAAAGTACTTAATGGTTTGTGCTGGTGGAAATGAATTGGAAATACAACTAGTATATTTTGAAAGCAGTAAAATTGTCTAATGTGCACATGGTTTATCTAAATTTACTGAGAGACTTTCCTTAAAATAAAGAAAGTTTGTTTCAAATCAGTTTAATGCATGAAACATTTGAGCTGCAATTTCAATGTGGTCTGCCTTGACCTTTCTGCAAAAAAAAGCCTGGTATCACTATATTTCCAAGTATACACGTGCTCTTAATTTTGTGCTATAGTATCTTTCAAAGAATTTCTTTCAAAGTAATTAAAGACACTGTTAAAAGGGAGATGACTTTCATAGAAAAGATGACAAACATTTCAGGGAAAACAGCCATTCAGGAATAAACAGCTGGAAACAACTGGAAGTTGACAGACTCCTAGATTTGTCATTTGGGGTTGAGTCATTGGGACCTGTGGGTGTACTGGGGCTTCTGTGGTTGAGTTAATGTTTTTTTATCATGTGCTAGGACTGAGAGTGACATTTACTTCAGAGACATTTTCATTAATGAATCATCTCTAAGGGCGGTTGCTGCTGGTAAAAGATCAAAGGTAAAATCCAATGATGTGTAAAAATAGCAGTAATGGACAAAATCCCTAGGAGAGAAAGAGAAGATTATGTCACACAGCTTTATGTACAGTCAAGTGCTATCAGTTTTCTTTCTGCTGGGAGCTACAACCTTTCTGAGCTGGTAGCACCAAGGCTGGCAGAAATGACTGACTAGGCCAGCCATGGATGTGGGAAGTCAGAGATTGACACAGCAGTGTTATGGCTGCAGAATGAGAGGTAAGCAAAGCAGGTGGCCAACTAGACAGAAGTCTGAATCACAAGCATCTCATTAGTTCATTTTGCAGCACCAAAGCAATCAACAGTCATAACTGTGTCTGTGATTTTGCTGTCATGCTGCTACATCCCACCTTCTAGCCATCTGTGGAGATGTGGCACATCCTTGGCATGTGATTGCCAACAAGTCTATGCTGCCTTACACATCCATGTAAGTAGTAGCCTAACTGGCCTACAATTCCTGTCACTAGAGAAGAGTGAGGCTCATCCCAGCTATGTATCCAGCTGACCTTATGTGGGGAGAAAAGAATAAAATGATGGGCCAGGGGCTGTGATCTCACATTGGCCTGGCACTGTTGTGCCTGATGTTTTAGGCCTGAGATAAGGAATGCTTTTGTGAAGCCGTGGGAAAGGCATTTGAATGTCTTAAATCAAATCTAGTTCAGAAAAAGCAAGATTAGCAGCAGGACACGTCTTTAACTAGAAACAAGAAAGCTCAAAACTGACAGACTCTTTTGACTGTCCCAGTTGGGCATACTACTGCCAGCAACTATGTCCAAACACGGCCTCTGATCTGCTCGGAGTTATGCCCATCTGTTGGGATAATAGTCACATTAACTCACTTTCTGTGTGTTTGGATAACTCCCAAGCATGTTGTGCTCCCCCATGCAGGGGGCAAACACCAGGCCAAAAGGTGCCTTTTATGGGCAGCCAGGAGAGCCCCGCATGGGACATCTGTTCTCCAAGAGGTCCTTTGGGTCTAGTGTAGGGCTTTATTAATTTTGGCCATGGCAACAGGGAAGGGGGGAAGTTTGAACATGTCTGGCTGCCAACAACAGTTTCAGGAGCATTTTAGCATGCCAAAATACATGCTGTAGCAAAATACTGCCTACAAATCTTGCAGTGTGTGAGTCGTATAGCATGCAAACAAAATGAGACACAGAAACAGGCATGCAGCTAATAACCAGGAAAGCCTTGTGCATCTGGTGAATCAGGAATTCAGGTAAATTTGCAAAGCAACTTGTCCCTGATACTATGAAGCAAAATGAAATATAAATATTTGAGCCTTGTCACCCCAGGATCAAAAAAGCACAGGTTTTGCAAAAGGTGTGTCAAAGTGTTCCTGTTCTGCTTGTCAGAATGATTATTGTGCTAGCAGTGGGATTGCAAGTCCTTACAGACAAAGTTTAGTGGAGCCAGGCAAGCACAAATAGCATTACTGGCATTCCCAACATGCATGCGCACAGGGTACTACAAACTGAGGAGTAAAGTGTAGTAGGAAATGTGAGTCTTGTGGCATGCCCTAGGGCATGAACCAGGAAGGTATGAAGTGATGGTCATCTATAAACTTACTTACCCGATAGCAGGTCATTCCTTCGCCTGTAACCTGCCTCTGTTAGCTAAATTCATGGATGTTGCTGAATGGGTTCATGGCTTCTGTTACAAATCTGTTTAAAGTTGTCGTGTATTAGTCTAAACAAACCAGACAATATATTCAAGTCCTTATTAGATAATAGAGATGAAGTTTTTGAAGTGTAGCTACTATTTTTCTATAATAACTCTTCAAACCTTTTTTATGTTTTAGGAGGAAAAAAAAAAAAAAGACTTGTGGGTTTTATTGCTTTGAGGAAGAAAGCAGTGTATTTTCACTGTAGATATCAGTTTCCTAGATTTAATTTGTTGTCATGAAAAAAATAATTGCAAATACCTCTACCTCAAAAGTGAAGCCCAGCATGTAGATGAAAATGTAGGCCTTATTTTCAGGCACTTGTTTTTTAAGATCTTGGTCTGAATGTTTGGACTGTTTTGTATTGCTCACCAGCTTTGCAGTCAGCAAAGCTTAAAAAAGAAAAATAAGGACGAATTTTGAAGCTGAAGGAACAGCTGCATTGGTTCTCTACTATGGCAAAGCTAAGCAAAATACCAGAAAACACCAGGTAATTTAATAAGGCAATTGCACATGAGGCTTAAGCTAAGCATATCGGACACATATGAATGATGCTATTGTGTTATGCTGCTGGATTGCTTGGAAAGCATCATTTAAAAGACTGTGGAATTCTAAGGTTTAGTGTTGATGGAAAAAACTCCTCAATACACAGAAGTTACTATGATTTCATTCAGAGGATTGAATATATATTTTTCCAGAGCAATTAGCTAATTTTTAAGAGCACGCTTCATTTTTCTTTACTTCGGCACCCCCAGTGATGTTTTATGAACAGGGGGAAAGTCTTGGGTGTTCAATGTGAAGGTTTGTTCCAAAAGAAAGTAAAAGATAGTAACATCTCTCTTAAACAAACACCCCTTCTGATATCCTGTCTACAGTGATTACTTCAGAGACTACAGCATTTGTTTAAGTTGTAAATTTTGTGTCACAGAGTGAATTCACTAAAGTGAATTCTGGTTTAAGACCTGTTTATTTTTACAAGTCTTGTTAGTGAAATGGTACATGCATAGTTAACTCTGAAAGGATGGAAACCTTCAGCTGAGTTTTACTCAAGTTCTAATATGAAAGAAAAAAGTTTAGGGAAGTCCTAAGAGAAGATCAAAGATGATGGCTTTTGTCAAGGAATATAGACCAACATGTCAAGCCAATCATAATACTTTTGGCCTATGTGTTTTATGCATACCTAATCCCCTAGAATACTACAGACAAAGTGAGCAAATACGCCACCAAACGCAAGAAACGGCTTGCAAGTAAACAGCTTTCAGATGAAAAGAACAACAGAAGTGCTCTTATTTTTGGGCTTTGTAAAGCAGTCTCCAGCACTTAGGCACTTAAGTTTTATCACATCTATGTCAGACTTCCACAGCTTAAACATTTTATGCAAAAAGTATAATGAATGTATGAGAAATTTAGCTCAGATTTCATAGATTTTCTTTGGCCCAGAGTTAGGAGACTGGACTGCTGTGCCTTGAAATGAGTACATCATCACTCCAGACTTGAAGAGTGGGGCTTTCTGGACTCTTTAAAACATGTGAATGTACTT
Source organism: Numenius arquata (assembly GCF_964106895.1). Lineage (NCBI taxonomy): Eukaryota > Metazoa > Chordata > Aves > Charadriiformes > Scolopacidae > Numenius > Numenius arquata. Next base: position 49,046,233 of record NC_133616.1, read on the forward strand.
CACTAGCTGTATAGCGTTTTGGTTTAGATTACATGGCATCCTTACAGAAGGGGTGCTGTAAGGGGAATCCAGCACAGATTACTAAATACATAGAAAACAGTTCTATTTCAATAAATGCCCAAGTCACACAGTGTTGGGAGCTGGGAGAGTGTGTGGGTGAAGCCCCATATGTGCTTTGCTTGCTCTTTCCCCACAGGCACCTTCTTCTGACTCTTGTGAAAGACCAGATGCTGACTTTCTTCCTTACTGAATAATCGACCTGTAGTACCGGGCTACTGAAGGTATGAAAGGAAAAATGGTGAGGGAACTTGATTCTGAAGTAGGTCACCCATGGACAAAGCTGGAAGGGGTTCTCAAAGTCCAGCAAGCTCACTAGGGATTTAATAATTTTAATGAAGGAAGGGTAGCTTGAAGCTCCCTGAAGCTAGTTCAGATTTGTCATCTTGGGATCCACAGACCCCATCCTCTGATGGGTAATCACCTTTACCCATGATTTTGATTAACAGAGCAGAGGTCACTGTTTCTTTATCGAACAAAGTGGGAAAGCATTCCTCAATATTTATAGAATAGCCTTGTAGTTAAAACAATTAGTCTAAAAGTGGGAGGCCTGAGTTAATTTCCTCTTCCAACCAAAGCATTTCAAAACCACATTTATCTTCTCTCCAGCCAGGATAGTGTTCGAACTATTAGGTGATGGGACATTTTTGTTTGGCGAGATCCCTCCTGCTGAAATAAGGCCCTTCTGTAGCAAGAATGCAAGATTAACTTGGCTGGCAAATTGAGAGCATGATTATTTATCCCAATGGTTAAGCTGTTCATCTGGGGCAAGGGAGTTTGGCAAGTAATGTAAATACTGGACTGTTAATTACAAGACCAGAATCACAACATCTCTATTTTTTTTCTGTAAAATCTCATTCCATTTTGTGAAGAGTCTAGAAGCTCAGGTTGATGGCTATGTGGGAGGTGTGTTTAAGGCTCACCTTACAGGAAGCCTTTAAGGACGGCTGCCTGGGGGTTTGGTTTTCCATTGAAGTTGACCAGGAGATAGACAAAGAGCTGTTCAGAGCAGTTTTTCTCCTCAGACGCATTTGGTGCCTGCGAAATTTGAATCAAACAGGTAAACACACCCAGCATGGGGGAACAGTAGAGGCTAGGTTTTCAGGACCAAAATTTCAGCCCTCAGGACATATATTCCTCCCTATCTGCATTAGGGTATCAACATGGGAAAATCAAATGCCCTGCAGATGGTTTCACAGGCAGGTTTCATTCCTTTCACAATATCAGAGCCACCGATGGGATGAAAAAGGCCTTGTAGTTGAACAGAGCTAGCTCAGATCTAGAATCTCTATCTGTGTTCACACAGTCCTCTCTGCAGAGCCTGTTGACTTGGACACCACATCTCCTTAGCACAGTTTCTCTGCATCTGGACCTGAGCTGCCAAGCTTGCACAGCTATGCATGCACAGCCTGTTTTTATCAGTATGATAATGGAGGAGATCTCTGCACACATTTTCATTGTATGGTGTAGGCACATAGACTTGTGTGAGATTTAGTTACTAGTTAGAATTTCCAAAGGTATTTAGGTGCCTAATGACCACTAAAAACATCATGGTCAATTATGTATGTATTACTCTATTAAGTGCTAGTTTTAGTTACATTCAGTGAGACAAAAAACCTGCAGAAAGCATAGCTAGCCAGGAAATTAGTGCATGTGGTAACTCTAGGAAAATTGTAGTATTTATCAGAAAAGCAAATGAAATAGAATGAATGAAACAAATTAAAGGACCAGTCCTGTCTTTCTTGAACTGCCATTAAAAGTTAATGAGTACTGAGGTAGCTACTCTTGGATGAGAGCCACAATCTTTTATTCCCCAAAGGGCGAAAAATAGGAAAATTTGTCTTATAAGAAATACAGATTTTTCTCTCTTTGCCGTTTACTAGTACAGAATGTTACATTACAGGAAAATAATATCAGAATATAAAGACAACATATTACAATTAATTCTTATTAAAAAATATGGTCACACTTCCTTTCAATGCAGTTGAGCAAATGACAAATGAGATAGCTTGGTACTGCAAAATACATGACAGTTAGATTACTCATTGCAAGGAGATTGTGGTGCCTGTTTACAAATAATTGATTTATTACTTCAATTTCAGGAGAAGCAAATTTTTGATGAAGTGTCTATTCTCCCACTGAAGATACTAAGGTCAAGGGAAGGAGCATACAATACCCTTTCTTTGAGCAATACATCACTATTTAAAGCTAAATGGGTTTCTGTGGAACTTACTAGGAAAGTAGGTGCCAGAGTCTGCAGGATACAAATGAAATTTTGATAACCACAAAACTGTCTTCTTAACGTTCCTATCAGGAGAGTACATAGCAAATAACCTGCTCTTCTGAGATAGGCCTTCAACTTTCAGGCCACATATGTCATAAACATACTGTGCCACCCCATACAAAATAGCATCTTACAACAGCATCATGCCCTGTAGCATGAACGGTGCTGCTTTTTCTCCTCTGAAGCATCCAGCCTGAAGTTTTAGCTTGTAATCAAAAAATAATTGATTCAGACATTTTCTCAGGAAAAACTGCTGCTTTAAACGGCTGAGCATGTCTTCCAGAATATACAGTGTAGGACTGGTCTTGGCAAGCTACTTGAACTAAGAAAGGTGGTTTCCATTCCTCTGCTATGTTCTGTTATTTATTTATTCTGCCTTTGCTACTATTTCACCTCTTCATACACATATACTGTAAATGTAAATTGGCCATTTGCCATTGGTAACCTGTGGACATGTTGTTTATTGTTCCAGAGTTTTTCTTCTATTTTCTTAGCTTTTGCACATAACTTTCTGAGTTCCTTTTTCGTTCTTTAAACATATATGGACACTTTTTGTGTGCATGAAAAGAAACATTGTTTAGGTTAAAAAGGTGCAGATTCATAACATTTCTGCATAATTTTCTAATAGCGCTCCTCAATCTTGCATAGCTATATATCTAAGAAACAAAGACTGTGGTGACTTGAGGGGTGAATCTTGAAGACCTAACCCATCAAGAGGAACTCGCTGAAGCAGAAATGCTTTTCTTTTTTGGTGTTGGTAGCCTAAATCCCTGCCATCAGTCTAAGGCTGGACTCAGAACTGGCACACAGAGTGGTGCTGCCCACTGAACTGTCTTGCCAGGCTCTTGTCCCCTCAGTGCCAGCCCAGCACAGCGAGACCATAGCTGATTAAGGTTGTGTGGAAGAAACCAAAGCACTGAAAATAAATGCCCACTGGCCTCATGCAATGAAATACCCCAATTTGCATGCAGGGCATCATATTCAGCATACTCAGAAGAGGGTCTCCTTAGCCATCTTTCCATACTGGTCTGTGGAGGCTGAAGGGCTGCTCCAGCTGGTCCCTGTTATGTGTGTGTGCTGGGCAAGGTAGGGGGGTCCCTCACTGTTTCCTCTCATCCCACCTTTAAGGAAGATCCCTTTCCCTGCTGATAAGATAGGGATAAGAGTGTCTCCACAAACAGGGAAGTTAAATGAAATTACCAGAGTGAGATAGCCAAAAGTATAGGAGAGTTAATTGAAGCTGCAGGACTGAGATAACCAAAAAATAGGGGAATTAACTGAAAATGCAAAAGTTGGACAATCATAAAACTGCAAAGGTTAAACTTTTATGTAATAGGCAGATCGGGAAATCTGTACCTTCCAAGTACCTCAGCCCATGGGGAAAAAAAGAGGGTTACATGTGGCCGGGAAATTAGGATAAAATGGAGGCTGCATCCTCCAGAAAATTGAGAGACCCCACAGGGGAATGCCCCAGTGGACTCTCCCTTTATTCGAATAAGTCTTTGCAGGACTCCTCTGTCTCCTTTATTAACATCGACCTCTGGCTACGGGATTTTCTGCACAAGTGGGGGCTTGTCCGGGATCCTTCCACCTTCCAGGGACAGCGGACGATGAACAGAGCTGATGGCGCGCCTCACCAGAATTTTGGTGATCAGTTCCCTTCGATGGCTGCCGGCACTGGAGGACTGGTTGGGTACCCGAGACTGTTCAGGAGACAGACGAGCAACGGACCACAGGGGTCCATGAAGAGATCTGCAGGGAGACTGTTGGAAACCTCACTGGTGAGTAGTATGGGAAATTCGGGGAGTAAAAGAGGGAGGTTGCCCAGGGAGGGCAGTAAGCGAAAGTCGAGAATGGGTCTCGACAACGGGGATGACGATCCCGAAATACCCCCGGAAAGTCCCTTGGGGAGAATGTTAAGATCTTGGGGAGATCTACACATTTCCATGATTACATGATTCACCCAGAAGTAACTAAGGAAACAATGGTAAAGTTTTGTTATTTTATCTGGCCTGAATATAATTTGCAAAAAGGTTTTAGCTGGCCTCCTCTTGGGTCAGATGATGTTAGTCTTTGTCAATGCTTATGCTTGTACTTGAATGATGCTGAGAAAGGACTTCTTGAAAAAGCATGTGGGGAAGTATGGTTAAGAGCGCCGCCGACAGGAATTTATGTGGTCAGAAGGAGAAGAAATAAGGGAGAGTTGGGAAATGGGGGGAAAAGGGGACAGAGAAGGAGACATGGGCTGTTCTTCAGTGTCTTCCCCCACCCTATCACTGAGCCCCTCCAGGTCCCCCAGGGGACCCAGGAGTAGCTGCTGGGCCTTTATACCCCCAAATCCCAGGTCAAGAAAATCAGGGAGAAACCATCCCTACAGCTCCTCTTAAAGAGGACAACAGTGGAGGGAAGGATGGGCAAGAGATTATGTCCCCATCTAGAACTAGAAGGGGAACACAATAGGAAGCACCAAGGGTGCCTAAAACCCGGGAGGCAAGCGTTCATCAGGTGCCTCTTCGCCAGGTCCCCTTGGGTGGACAAAGCAGGGGGGGATTTGGGTTTGTAATTGTACCCCTTACAACTCAGGACATAAGAGGGTTGAAAAAGGAATTACCCCCATATCTGGATGACCCCATAGGGGTGGGGGAAAAGGTAGACAAATATCTAGGGAATGCAGATTATATCTGGAAGGACTGGGATTTTCTTCTGGCAATTTTATTTGGGCTGCAGGAAAAACGAATGATTTTGCAAAAAGCCTGTCAGTTGTGGGAAGATGAACACGCACAAGCAGCAGGGAACGCAGGGCAGAATGTGCCTGTGGTTGATGATGCAATCCCTCAGGTGGACCCCAACTAGGATCCAAACAATCAAGTTAGCCTAATCTGCCTTCCGGACTACAGAGCCTATTTGATTAGAGCAATTAAGACAGCGGTTCCCAGAACTAACAACATGACAAAGGCTATGTCCGTAGAACAAGAGAGAGACAAGAGTCCTTCTCACTGGTTGGAAAGGACCAGGAATGCCTTAAGAAAACAGGCAGCCTGAGGGACTGGTGTTTGACACATTGTTGAGGGTACAATTTGTCACCAAGTCCTGGCCTGACAAAGGAGGAGAATACACAAGGACGAGGATTGGCAAAACAGGCCTTTGGATGAGTTGGTTAGAAAGGTGCAGCAGGTGTATGTAAGAAGGGATGAAGAGAGGGCAAAAACAAAGGCAAGGGTGATGGCACAGCCTCCTAAGGAAAAAATGCCGAGACCCCCAGGGTTGAAGGGGAGGGGGCAACTGTCAGGATTGTCTTCCTCGGTAGGGAGGCGTCAGCCCAGGCTTCGGCTGGGAAGAAATCAGTGTGCTATTTGTAAGAAAGAAGGACATTGGAAGAGAGAGTGCCCGTGGAGGCAGGTGGATTCTGGTGAGGAGGAAGTCCACCGGTTGATGAAAATGGATTGTTAGGGGTGTCGGGGGCTCCCACTATTCCAGGGACCCACCACCTTGGAGTCCTTGATAACCTGTCGGGTGGGTCCAAATTGGGAGGAAGTACACTTTTTAGTGGATACCAGAGCCTCTCAATCTACTTTAAACTTTTGCCTAAGGGGGGACAGTTGTCAAGAGAATCTTTAATTATCCAAGGAGTAAGTGGAAAGGATGATCGGATACATTTCATCCATCCACTATTAATAGGTATAGGAGATAAGTTTGAGATGCGTGAATTTTTGTTTGTTCCTAATTGTGACTGCAGTTTATTGGGGAGGGACCTAATGGCTAAATTGGGAATGCAGATTAGTATCATAAAGTGTGACGAAGAAGCTAGTACTGTTGTGACTTTGGGCAAATTGTCTGACAAAGCTTATGCTAAAATAAACCCAGAGGTGTGGGCAGTCCCAGGGAAATATGGAAATTAGATATGGAACCTCTTCAGGTTACTTTGAAACAACTTGGTCAAGTGGTCTCTAAAAAGCAATACCCTATTTCAAGAGACGGAAAAAAGCGACTGCAACCCATTATTGAGTCCTTACTAAAGGCAGGTCTTTTGGAGCCATGTATGTCTCCCTATAATACTCCCATCCTGCCAGTTAAGAAACTGGACGGAACCTATAGAATGGTACAAGACTTAAGAATAATAAACAAGATTATTAAGCCAAGGCATCCTACGGTTCCAGATCCTTATACTATTCTGAACCAAATTCCCTCCTCGCACCACTATTATTCAGTGCTTGACTTAAAAGATGCTTTTTGGGGATGCCCACTGTCATGGTTTGGCCTCAGACGTCAACAAAGAACCAGGCGGCAGCCGCTCGCTCAGATCAGGGCCCCCACCACCTTCGCAGCTGTGAGGGGAGAATGGGAAGAAAAAAAGGCAAAAACTCGTGGGTTGAGACAAAGGCAATTTAACAGGACAGCAAGGGGAGCAAGAAACAACAACAATAATAACACTGACAGAGGAATATACAACCACGAGTACGATACCACCACTTGCCGACTGCACCTGGGATGCCCCCTGACCCCTCTGCTCCCCGGAGGGATGACTTCCTCTTCCCCCCCCCCGCCCCGCCTTCCTGTCCCTCCCCTTCCCCAGCCAGCTCCTGCTACCTCCTGGGCATGGCTCACATGGGATGGAATACCTGTGTCCCTGCTAGGTCCTGGGGAGAATTAACCCTATCTCCGCCAGACCCAGGATATCATCCACTCCTTATTCCATACCATTTCATGCCGTGCCCAGATCCTACAGTTTCCAATTAAATACTATCAGTTTCCCCTGACATATATATATATATGTATATCTCCATACACGTATAATGTCCTTAGTCTGTGGGCCATCACTCTAAAATGTCCGTTGAGTTCATTTAATCCATGACTTCAAGCTCCATCTGTTAGAACAGTCTCTCAGGGCATGCAAGATGGTGTGTGTGGGGCTGGACTGTCGCATGCTGTATTCTTGGGGCTTGTGGCTGATGTATCCGGTGCAGCTCATGTCCATGGTCCATGGGTTGAAAATGTCGATCTCAATGAAGTTGCTGGACACCAGCTGCTGAGGTCAGTTCTGATCCCTTCACTGCTGCACTTTACTTGGTTTTTCATCAGAGTCCATTTGTCATTAGTTTGGGTGATTCTTACTATAGTACAACAATAGCAGTTACAGAAATGACATGTACAGTGGCAGGGTCATTTAGCAATTAACATTATACAGTTTCATTCACTGGCTATTCTCGCCCAAAATCAGGGGCCCGGGTGGTACACATCGAACTTCCCCATGCTTCTGCATCACCCACCAAGTGCACCCAGGTCCTTGAGCCTGAGTCCTGCCTGAGGCAGGACTAACCCAGACTGTCTTCCCTAACATATTCTTTATGTGCACTACGGGGACTTTATCTCCCTCCACAGTACGTGGAGGTTTTGATTGGGCAGGGACAGCTCGGTTGGTAGATCCCCTGGTGTTAACTAGCCAGGTAGCCTTTGCTAAATGTGTATCCCAATTTTTTAAAGTCCCACCACCCATTGCTCTCAATGCAGTTTTTAACAGTCCATTGTACTGTTCTATCTTCCCAGAGGCTGGTGCATGATAAGGGATGTGATAGACCCATTCAATACCATGCTCTTTGGCCCAGGTGTCAATGAGGCTGTTTCGGAAATAAGTCCCGTTGTCCGACTCAATTCTCTCTGGGGTGCCAGGTCGCCACAGGACTTGTTTTTCAAGGCCCAGGATGGTGTTCCGGGTGGTGGCATGGGGCAGAGGGTATGTTTCCAGCCATCCAGTGGTTGCTTCCACCATAGTGAGTACATGGCGCTTGCCTTGACGGGTTTGTGGGAGTGTGATATAATGGATCTGCCAGGCCTCCCCATATTTGTATTTCAGCCATCGTCCTCCATACCAAAGAGGCTTTAATCGCTTGGCTTGCTTGATTGCAGCACATGTCTCACATTCATGGATGACCTGTGCAATAGTGTCCATGGTCAAATCCACCCCTCGGTCACAAGCCCATCTATATGTTGCGTCTCTTCCTTGATGGCCTGAGGAGTCATGGGCCCATTGAGCTATGAATAATTCACCCTTATGTTGCCAGTCCAGATCCACCTCAGCCACTTCAATCTTAGCAGCCTGATCCACCTGCTGCTTGTTCTGATGTTCCTCAGTGGCCCGGCTCTTGGGTACATGGGCATCTACATGACGTACTTTCACAACCAGATTCTCTACCCGGGCAGCAATATCTTGCCACAATTCAACAGCCCAGATAGGTTTGCCTCTGCGCTGCCAATTGCCAATTGCTCTGCTTCCACTGCTGTAACCACCCCCACAAGGCATTTGCCACCATCCATGAATCAGTGTAGAGATAAAGTACTGGCCATTTTTCCCGCTTGGCAATGTCCAGAGCCAGCTGAATTGCTTTCACCTCTGCAAACTGGCTTGATTCACCTTGTCCTTCAGTGGCTTCTGCAACTTGTCTTGTAGGACTCCACACAGCAGCCTTCCACTTTCTATGCTTTCCCACAATCTGGCAAGACCCATCAGCAAACAGGGCATATCTCTTCTCATTTTCTGGTAGTTCATTATACGGTGGAGCCTCTTCTGCATGCATCACCTCCTCCTCCGGTGACATTCCAAAATCCTTGCCTTCTGGCCAGTCCATAATCACCTCTAGAATTCCTGGGCGACTGGGGTTTCCCACTCGAGTTCGCTGTGTGATCAATGCAATCCATTTACTCCATGTAGCATCTGTTGCATGATGTGTAGAAGGGACCCCTTCTTTGAACATCCAACCCAGCACCGGCAGCCAAGGTGCCAAGAGGAGCTGTGCTTCTGTACCAACCACTTCTGAAGCAGCTCGAACCCCTTCATATGCTGCCAATATCTCCTTTTCTGTCAGAGTATAGTGGGCTTTGGATCCTCTGTATGCCTGACTCCAAAACCCTAGGGGTCGACCGCGTGTCTCCCCTGGTGCTTTCTGCCAGAGGCTCCAGGTAGGGCCGTTCTCCCCAGCTGCGGTGTAGAGCACGTTTTTAACATCTTGTCCTGCCTAGACTGGCCCCAGTGCTACTGCATGGACTATTTCCTGTTTAATTTGTCCAAAAGCTTGTCGCTGCTCAGGACCCCATTTAAAATCGTCCTTCTTCTGGGTTACTTGATACAGAGGGCTCACAATCAGACTGTAATCTGGGATATGCATCCTCCAAAAACCCACAATGTCCAGGAAAGCTTGTGCTTCCTTTTTACTAGTTGGTGGAGACATAGCTGCGATTTTATTGATCATGTCCATTGGGATCTGATGGCATCCATCTTGCCATTTTACTCCTAAAAACTGGATCTCCTGTGCAGGTCCCTTGACCTTACTTCGTCTTATGGCAAAACCAGCTTTCAGAAGGATTTGAATTATTTTATTCCCCTTCTCAAAAACTTCTTCTGCTGTGTTGCCCCATGCCATGATGTCGTCAATGTACTGCAGATGTTCCGGAGCTTCACCCTGTTCCAGTGCAGTCTGGATCAGTCCATGGCAAATGGTGGGGCTATGTTTCCATCCCTGGGGCAGTCGGTTCCAGGTGTACTGGACACCTCTCCAAGTGAAAGCGAACTGTGATCTGCACTCTGCTGCCAGAGGGATTGAGAAAAATGCATTAGCGATACCGATTGTGGCATACCATTTGGCTGCCTTGGACTCCAGTTCGTATTGAAGTTCTAACATATCCGGCACGGCAGCACTCAGCGGTGAAGTGACTTCATTAAGGCCACGATAGTCCACATTTAGCCTCCACTCTCCATTAGATTTCTGCACTGGCCATATGGGACTGTTAAAGGGCGAGCGAGTCTTGCTGATCACTCCTTGAATCTCTAGTTGACGAATCAGCTTATGGATGGGGATCAGAGAATCTTGGTTAGTTCGATACTGCCACCAGTGCACCATTGTGGTAGCAATCGGCACCTGTTGTTCTTCGACCCTCAACAGCCCCACAACAGAAGGATCCTCTGAGAGACCAGGCAAGGTAGACAACCGTTTAACTTCTTCCACCTCCAAGGCAGCTATGCCAAAAGCCCACCAGTACCCTTTTGGGTCCTTGAAATACTCTCTCCTGAAATAATCTGTACCAAGGATGCATGGAGCATCTGGACCAGTCACAATGGGATGCTTTTGCCACTCATTCCCAGTTAGGCTCACTTCAGCTTCCAGCACAGTCAACTCTTGGGATCCCCCCGTCACTCCAGAAATACAAATGGGTTCTGTCCCTCTATAGCTTGATGGTATGAGGGTACACTGTGCACCTGTGTCCACTAAAGCTCTATACTCCTGTGGCCCTGATGTGCCAGGCCATCGAATCCACGCTGTCCAATAAACCCGGTTGTCCCTTTCCCCCACCTGGCTGGAGGCAGGGCCCCTCTAATACTGGTCATAGTATCCGTTACTCGCTTCTTGCAGAAATGATCTGGAAGTTCCTTCAAGGGGATCAGAAGTAGGCTCAGGCCTTCTATTCTGTCTGGGGAACTGCACATTGGAAACTGGGGCGGCACTTTTCCTGGAGAGATCTGCTTTTGTGGTTGTTCTTCCTTGCAATTCCTGTACCTGTGCCTGTAGGACTGAAGTAGGTTGTCCATCGCACTTCCTCATGTCCTCTCCGTGGTCACGCAGGCAGAACCACAGGGTGCTTCATGGGGTGTACTCCCTCTATTCTCTATCTTGAGTGGAGAAATGTCTGTTCGTAACAGCTGAGATACTGGCTTGTACAGGTGGGGAGGACATATTCTCTTCAAGTTGTGGACCTTCCAGGACAGTTTCTCCACAGCTGAGACGAGGGGAGAAGAGAGATTTTCTTCATATTGCCGATGTCGGGCAGCCACCTCATCCACCGTTGGTCTCTCTTTGCCTTTCCATTCCATCACTGCTAATGAGTTGGCATATGACGATGGTGCGCTCCGTACAAACTTCTGCCACATGGACCTTGTGCATTGGATCTCATCAGGATCTGTGGGTAACTGTGCATTGTCCAGGTCATAATAAATCATCTCCCGCACAGCTAATTCTCTCAGGTACTGAATACCTCTTTCCATGGTGGTCCGCTTGCTCGGATGACATACAACATCTTCACTGAAGGGATACCTTTCCCTCATGCCTGACAGGAGTCGCCTCCAGAGGCTGAGGGCTTGTGTCTTCTTCTCAATTGCCTTGTCAATGCCCCCCTCTCTAGACAGAGATCCCAGCTGCCTGGCTTCCCTACCCTCCAATTCCAGGCTACTGGCTCCGTTATCCCAGCACCAGAGCAGCTAGGTGACAATGTGCTCGCCTGGAAGTCAGCTGAAATCTTTTTGGGACATCGCAGCTCGCTCAGGGACAGGATCGAGTGATTATCTCTGGTTCTGCCTCTTCCTCTTGTTCTCGTGATGACCCTGGATCATCATCATCCTTCACTGAGTGAACTGATTTCTTGGCATATTTCTTCTTCTGGATAGGGGCAACTGATACGGGCACAGGTTGGTTTTCTGGTTCAGTTGCAGTGCCTGCTGCAGGGGTTGGAGTAGGCACAGCGTCTGCTGCAGGGGCTGGAGTAAGTGCAATGCCTACCATTGGGGCTGGAGTGGCCGCAGTGTCTGTTGCAGGGGTGGCAGTAGCCACACTGCCTGTTGGCCTGGTTTCCATCTCTTCCTCCTGAGGATGCTGTGCAATATTGAGCAATGCTTGGTAGATACTGGCCAGGGCCCAGCACAGCACAGTGAGTTGTGCCTCTCTGGAATAGCCACAGCATTTTCCTTTCAAATATTCTATCACTTTATCAGGGTCCTGTAATTGTTTGGTGGTGAAATCCCAGACCATTGGAGGTGAAAAACTCTCTAGATACCTGCCCATGTTCTCCCACATGCCATGCCACCCATGACTCTCCAGTCTTGGGGCAGATCTCTGGGTGGTAGTCTTAAATAGTTTCTTAACCCTAAACAAAAACTGAAATACATTCAGGAGACCTAGCAATAGGACCAAGCTGGTTTGCATGTCCCAAGCGTATTCAAAATTCTCAAAAACTGGCATATCCAGCACGAAAGAGAAGAAGGAGGTGAAAGAGCTGGGGAAAGTATCCCCCCTGCTTCCCCCATAGACTCAGTGTGTTTATTAATAAATTCCCCGAGATGTGGGCAGGAAAAGAGTGCCGAATAAACAACCCAACATAACCATCTGAACAGTGATGCTATCATATCATAAGTTGATATCACCCAGGACAGCAAAATTATAATCCTGAGCCCTCTCCCAGAAGTGATAAACATCATCACGGGGAGTACATAGAGCATGTAAGAGTTTACATAACACAGCCATGAAAACAAACGAAGCAACATTGTCCCCAGCAATTAATACAATAAATACAGATAACAAATTCCTTTTAACACGCTGTGGTCAGATCTGTCGTTATCTCAACCCTCCGAGTGCCCCACGTTGGGCGCCAAAAAGGACTGTTGTGGTTTGGCCTCAGACGGCAATAAAGCACCACACGGCAGCCGCTCGCTCGGATCGGGCCCCCACCGCCAGCACAGCCGTGAGGGGAGAATCGGAAGAAAAAGGCAAAAACTCGTGGGTTGAGACAAAGGCAATTTAACAGAACAGCAAGGGGAGCAAGAAACAACAACAATAATAACACTGACAGAGGAATATACAACCACGAGTACGATGCCACCACTTGCCGACCGCACCTGGGACGCCCCCTGACCGCTCTGCTCCCTGGGGGATGACTTCCTTCTCCCCCCCGCCCCGCCCTGCCTTCCTGTCCCTCCCCTTCCCCAGCCAGCTCCTGCTACCTCCTGGGCATGGCTCACATGGGGTGGAATACCTGTGTCCCTGCTAGGTCCTGGGGAGAATTAACCCTATCTCCACCAGACCCAGGACACCCACTTACAGAGGATAGTTGCCTTTAAGTGGGAACAGGAAGAAGCAGGGAAAATAGTGAAGCAACAATTGACGTGAACAGTCCTTCCACAGGGATACACAGAAGCACCAGTTCTGTTTGGGCAAGCTTTACAAGAAATATTGAGAGAATTTACTCCACCCCCATGGATTAGGCTGTTACAATATGTAGGTTATTTACTCCTGACAGGAGAACAAGAGGAGGCAGTGGAAGAGACCAATGTGGAATTGCTTAATTTTCTAGCTAAGAAAGGGCTTAGAGTATCTGAAAAGAAGGCACAACTAGTGGAACAGAAGGTTAAATATTTGGGACATATTTTGACTGAAGGTTTGCGGTGTTTTGATCCAGAAAGAATTAGAGGTGCCATTACCTAAAGCTAAAAAGGAGCTGTGACAATTTTTGGGACTAATAGGATATTGCAGGATCTGAATTGAAGACTTTTCTGCTTTAGCCAGACCCCTGTATGATCTCTTAATGCAAGACAGCCCCAGTGTTGTAGTATGGACACAAGAAGGGAAGCAGAGCTTTGAAATGTTAAAGAATAAGTTAACCAAAGCTCCAGCTCTAGCCCTACCAGACCGGGAAAAAGAATTTGAATTATATGTGGATGTTAAACAAAACCATGCTGAAGGGATTCTAGTGCAAGAACACGGGGGCAGTCAAAGACCAGTGGCCTGTTTTTCTAAAATGTTAGATCTTGTAGCCAGGGGCTGGCCCCATTGTTTACAAAATTGTGCAGCCACGGCTTTAATGGTAACGGAGGCTTGAAAATTGACAGCAGGAGGAGCTCTCATTGTTAAAGTACCACACCAAATTAAAGCTTTGTTAACTGAAAGAGTTTCTAATTGGATGACCAGTGCTAGGTTATTACAGTATGAAACTTGTTTAATGGAACAAGAGGACTTAGAATTAAGAAGCGGGGAAGGGTTTAATCCGGCCTCCTGTTTAGCTGGTCCTGAGGGACGAGATCCGGAGGAAATTCATGACTGTGCTCAAGTAATAGATCTTCAAACCCGGGCTAGGGAAGAACTAAGGGAAACCCCTTGGCCAAATGGGGAAAATGTGTTTATTGATGGGTCCTCAAGGGTAATAGAAGGAAAACGAGTTACAAGACATGCTGTGGTAAAAGGAAAAGAACTGCAAGAAGCGGGGAAGCTACCCTCCACATGGTCAGCACAGACTGCAGAACTGTATGCCTTAATAAGAACCTGTGAATTGTATCAAGGAAAAAGAGTAAATATATTTACAGATTCAAAATATGCATATGGAGTGGCTCATGCATTTGGAAAATTATGGGAGGAAAGAGGGTTATTAACCTGTAGAGGAAAAACATTAGTTCATGAAGGTTTAATTACTCGCCTATTGGAGGTGGTGAATTTGCCAGAGAAAGTGTCTATAATACGTCAGAGAACGTCAGACAGGATTCTCAGAAGAGGCAATAGGTAATTGACTGGCAGATGAAGAAGCTTGAAAAGCAGCACTTTTGCCAGAGGTATCTAGGATCCTCCCTTTGCTCCCAGTGACTCCACCACTGTCAGAAAAAAATGTGTTTTCCACCCGAGGAGCTGGAGTTAATTAAAAATAGTGGAGCAGGAAAAAGAGAGAATAATTGTTTTACAAAGAATGGTAAACAATGCGTACCAGAGGCCTTGGCCCTGCAAATATTAAAACAACTCCATGAGGGGAGTCATTGGGGTTCTTGAGGGTTAGCAGAAGCCTTCCTCAAAACGTACGCTGCCTTGGGTCTTTCTGTTTTAGCAAAAAGAGCAATTGAAGGTTGTTTAATTTGTGCTAAGGTCAATAATCAGGTTACAAGAGAAGCTGCTAGAGGAGGACGATCTTGGGCTGTACCCCATTCCAGCAATGTCAGGTGGATTTTACTGAAATGCCCCAAGCAGGAAGACTTAAGTATCTTTTGGTAACAGTATGCCAGCTAACTGGGTGGCCAGAAGCATTTCCAGTTGCTTCAGCAACTGCAGGATCAGTTAGTAAAGTACTTCTGGAACAAATAATTCCTAGGTATGGAATACTGGAGGCAATAGATTCAGACAGAGAATTCAGACATTGTACTGGAAAAATTCTTCAAGGGGTTATGGCGGCCTTAGGAATACAATGGGATTTACGTACTCCGTGGCATCCTCAGAGTTCAGGGAAAGTAGAGAAGAAGAATGGGGACGTTAAGAAGCATCTTTTAAAATTAGTTTTGGAAACAAAAATGCCATGGATACGTCTTCCACCAATAGCTTTAGCTCGAATACAGGCCAAACCCAGAGGAGACATTCAATTATCCCCCTTTGAATTAATGTTTGAAATCCCTTACCCTGCTAATTCTCGACCTAGTGGGGAGGTAGAAACAAATGATGTATACTTAAAACAATATGTGGCCAGGATACTGTCTCTTGTGAAATCTCTTCGACAGGAAGCTCAGCTGGCACAGACGCTGCCTTTGGACTTTGCTGTCCACAGCACCCAACTGGGAGATTGGGTCCTAATTAAAGAGTGGAAGGAAGGACCACTGGTGGCAAAGTGGCGGGGACTGTACCAAGTGTTATTAACCACCGAAACAGCAGTTAAGACGGCTGAACATGGGTGGACTCATCATACTGGAGTCAAGACGTCCAAGGCCCCGGAAAACTGGACTTCAGAGCTAGAGGAAGAGGAGGGGTAACTGCAGCTAACCTTCCATAGAAAAAGACTCGATTAGTAGTATTTGATAAGTTAAAATCAAGGGCAAGACTGGATTGACCTCTGTGTTTGCCACAACAAGAAATTCTAAACTCTGCTACTGGCTGCAACCCAGTAGGCGTTGAGCAGTGGAAGCACACGCCATACCAGACCTTGATTTGAAAAAGTGGAAAATTGAAATTTAGGAGTGAATAAGACTAGTAGCCATTGGGTAGACCTCGGGAAGAGTTCCATGTGTTTACCCAAATGATCCACGGTATAGATCCATAAGGAAAGGAGATCCCTTATTTGAACTTCCAGCAACTGGTGAGCAAACAGTAACTGAATTGTTTCCATATATTCACTTGCCATGTCAAGCGTAGAAAGATAATAAGCTCAAAATTAATTTTTTAGTAATGATCGTGTTTCTATATTATTGGCAAAATCAAAGTCTGGGATGGGAAAACCGATTTTTGATTTTAGGGGAAGAGGTAGCCAAAGCTTTTAACCTCAGTAATTGCTGGGTCTGTGGAGGCCAAGGAGGAGCTGATGATTTGCCGTGGGTAGCCCAGCCTGTCCAGCCTAAATGGTTGGTGAGTGACTTCAGTATAGTGCATAATGGAACTAGGTTCTGGAAGGAACAAAGAGGTACATGGAAAATACATTACCCAGGAAAGGAAATTACTGTTGGAATAGAACCAAGCTGGGAGGGAAAGATGTAGGTAAAAGCGAATGTGAGTGGACATTGTCACCAGGAATGGATTGTTATGATCCTTATTGTAGACCTTATAATTGCTTTAGATACCAAGGAAGATGGAACCAAACACATGTAAAGCTTATAGATGGCTCCTGGGTAAGGTGCTCTTTCAAAGAACCTTGGCACAGGGGATGTAAAGCAGTTGTGAGAGAAATTATGCGAAAAGGGGGGTTTAGAGATTCTTTATTCCTGGCTTGTCAGCGGAACAATACCATTAGCAAAAATCATGTAATAAGGGTTTATCAATGGGCCTGGAAAAACTCAAATGGAACTAGAACCTATTTTAGAAAATTTTGGTCAGTTACAAATTGAACTAAGAATGATAGGGGATGTAACTGTAAATGGCACCCAGATGCGGGAGTCTTGAATGTGATTATCGCGATTCCTATGGCGATGTAAGTATAGCAGGAGGACCGTTGGGATCAAAAGGTACTCTATACTATGAAATACCACATGATAATGAAACATGGGAAGGCCCGTTCGCTAGTGGGACTTGGGCTTTGAGGGGTCATTATTGGATTTGTGGGCAACATGCCTACTGAGGGTTACCTCCAAATTGGTCAGGGATATGTTATGTAGGATATATTAGACCATTATTTTTCTTATTACCACAAGTTCAAGGAAATGAGTAAGGGGTTAATGTGTATGATGATTTGATAAGAGAACGACGATCAATTGATAAATCCCTAACTAAAGGTGGTTCCCAATCATGGGGAAAAGATGAATGGCCACCTGAACGAATTATACAGTATTATGGACCAGCAACATGGAATCCCCACGAGGTGATTTCTGTAGCAAGAGACCCCATTTATAATTTAAGTAGGATAATTAGACTACAAGCTGGTTTTGAAATTATAACTAACCAGACATCTGAGGCTCTTGACCTTCTGGCAGACCAATCTACTCAAATGAGGAATGCAATTTTCCAACACCGAATGGTCCTAGATTATTTACTGGCAGAAGAAGGGGGAGTTTGTGGAAAATTAAATGAATCCAACTGTTGCTTACAAATCGATGATAACGGGAAGGTAGTAAAACAGATAACAAAAGGAATGAGAAAAGTAGCTCATGTGCCAGCTCAAACCTGGAAAGGATGGGAATTAGACATGTTCTCGTGGTTACCTGGTGGGCCATGGTTTAAACGCATGTTGTTTTTCTCTCTTTGTGCAGTAACATCTCTGATTTCTGTACCATGTATGATACCTTGTTTTATGCAGCTCATTCAGCATGTAGTCAGAAGGATGCAAGTAGTAGCTGTGCCCACTGACCCAGAATTAGCTACAAGGGGACAAAAGATGATGTCTCTGCAAATAGTTCCAAAACCAAAAATAAGTCAAGAAGAAAAGGTCCAATTAATGGTGACTAAACTTTGTGAAGACAAATATTAAAATAAAGAGAGGAGGGATTGATAAGATAGGGATAAGAGTGTCTTCACAAACAGGGAAGTTACCAAAGTGAGATAGCCAAAAGAATAGGAGAGCTAATTGAAGCTGCAGGACTGAGATAACCAAAAAATAGGGGAATTAACTGAAAATGCAAAAGTTGGACAATCATAAAACTGCAAAGGTTAAACTTTTATGTAATAGGCAGATCGGGAAATCTGTACCTTCCAAATACCTCAGCCAACAGGGAAAGGAAGAGGGTTACATGCTGCTGGGAAATTAGGATAAAATGGAGGCTGCATCCTCCAGAAAATTGAGAGACCCCACAGGGGAATGCCCCAGTGGACTCTCCCTTTATTCGAATAAGTCTTTGCAGGACTCCTCTGTCTCCTTTATTAACATCGACCTCTGGCTATGGGATTTTCTGCACACTGCTCTTCACTGTCTCCTCTGTGCATTCTCTCTGTGTTACTTAGGCTACTGGTAAAAATTTTTGCAAGTGTTCTCTTTAACTCTGCTTTTTTTTCTATTCATCTTCAACCTCGGCTTGTCTGAGCTCTGGAGGATGATGGTTAGCCCAGATAAATCTTGACTTTCTCACAGCATTTTGAGACACAGAAGAAATTGTACAGACACTGGTGTCAGTTGTTAGACAAGCTGGGGATTGCTGCACGTGTCATGGTATGCATGCATGGAGAAACAGGACAGCTTCTCCTTCCTTGTGGTTTCAACCACCACTCTTATTCCAAATAGACATGGATTTGCTGGGAATCAGCAAGGCTTCTTTCTGAGGCCTTGAATTTGTAGCTCACATCCATAACAGAAAAAGGATTAAGTGTATTTATGAGAAGTTCCTGGCTGGCAATGTTTAAGGACTTCATGTTTAGCATCTCATATCTTCCTCCCAAGTCATTCATGTGACAGTGACTCACAGTGGCTGAGCAAAACCTTCTGCAGAGGGAAGGACACGTCTCAGAGGTGAGTGGACCAGGGATGACACAGTCCTGTACTCACAGTCCCTGGAACATTTTGATCACTACATAGTGATGGGATGAAGGGTAAAGTTTTTAAACTGAAAAAGGTAGATTTAGATTACATGACAAGAAGACATTCTTTACTCTGAGGGTGGTGAGACACTGGAACAAGCTGCCCAGAGGAATTGTGGTGCCCCATCCCTGGAAGTGTTCAAGGCCAGGTGGGATGGGGCTTTGAGAAACCTGGTTTAGTGGTTGGTGTCTCTGCCCATGATAGGGGGATTGGAACTGCTGATAAAATGGTATTTTTGTCACACTACTGTCAGAGCTGAGACACACAGGAGGTAAGCTGTACCACAGCTGAATGATGTTTAATTAAACTTGCAATAAGTAACACTGAAGTTAGTGTCTTTAGTAAAAACGTTAGTAGCATGACAATAATATTAATTACTATTCTGCTATCTAAATGTTATGATTTTCACATTAGCGTTGAAATGAAGCAGTTAGTTTCACATTGTTGAAAGTGTTGGTGTCAGGGTTTGTTTTGAAATGCAAAGTGAGAGACCAGATAGGCAAAGCTTGCTCAAATCTATCTCTTTGCTTACCTAGTCAGGGTTGAAAAAATACGTGCAGAATTGTACACATTTAATACTCTCCCTCCTTCTGCAGGGACTATTCATGGTCCCAATGGTATGCCTTTAGCAAATGGGATTTACAGACCTAATCCCTTAAAATTTAGGCTTCCCATCAAATTTGCAGTAGATGCTGAATTTGTAGCAGACCTTCCTCCAAGAGCATGAAGAACAGTGGGGTTTGAGAAAGGAATTGGAGAGAGGAAATTAGGAAGACTGCTGTCTCATGGTAATGACTCAAGACACTTCTTATTCACCTTACTGGAAAAACAGCATTTCCTGGGCTAAATGACTTTTAAACAGGAAGCTATTCCAAATTATCATCCACTTATTTCTAGCCTTACCTGCTCTGTAGTGTGATGGAGATAAGAAATAAAGTTACCGTTTGACTTGGTTAGGCTCCAGTTCAACTGTGGATTAGTCTTCATGAATATTTTATTGGCTTGTAAATCTGAGTGCTGTGCACTAGTCCTTATTTTATGTATATATAATGTTGTACTGTACTTCTTAATATCTCCTCATGATCCCAGCACTGATAGATGCTATAACCACCATTGGGAACACTTCAATACAAAGGACATCTCCGTTTCAGACATTCAGTCTTTAGTCAATAAACTTCCCTGGCTTTAACTTAAAAAATGTCTGTGGCAGTATAATTTTGGCACCACTGCTTTTAAGAAAAAAAGATCTTTCTGCTTCTTGAATGGCACAACTTGTCTCTAGAGAAACATTGCTCCAGAGGGAAAATAATTTTCAGCAGATAAGCACTTCCAAAAGTATTTCTTTGCTATCAACTTAGATAAACCTACACGTAAAAGATACAGAAATCCCACCCTGCCCCTCTCGTTTGTTTATGGGTTCCCAGGTATATTAATTATACTTCATTTGGCTTTTTCCCAGGGACTCCTGAACAACAGGGGCAGAGGCTGCTCAGTTCAATCACCATGGCTTGTATTTTGTTCCCCTGAGAGGATCTATAATTAATGTTATGCTTATTGTAAAGCAAATATGTCAACTTCTCCATCTCACAGTCATTTATGAGTGGCACGGTCTCGTGTACTGCTGATGGAGATACTGTTTGCTTGTTTTATGTAAATAAACTCTTGTGGTTGTGAGAAGTTAGATGTGGGACTTGAGTGACTAAATATAAAGAGACACTGGCAAGGTGGTGCGCTGCTAAATGTGACCTAGTTCAGCTTCTTTTCTCTATTTGCAAAGCTGAATCCCTGTGGAGTGATTTTTGGGAATGCTGTGGTGACGGGAGCTGGAAAAATTGCTTAAGCTTGCCTGAGAAGATTGGAATGATTTTGGAGATTTTTATATTATCTTGAGTTCTAGTTTTTGATAAAACAGTTCAGGCACATGCTTTTTTTTTCTCTCTGGAAATTACATCCTGGAGTCAGAAAAGCATTTCACTGGTCATCAATATTGATGCAAGCTTGCAAAATGTCTTTGTATTAACAAAATGACATAACATCAAGAAAAATATATTTGAATAAAATATATATGAGTAACTGAGAAATGGAGAAAGAAGGGGAAAAGTAGGTTTTCCAAGGAGCTTTTAGGAAGCCAGTTCAGAGAAATCTGTGACAGAATTCTCTAACATGAATGACTTCTAAGAGCTCTGAGGAAGTTTTTGTTTGCTACTGCTTTCTGTAAAGCTCTTACTGATTCATCAGCCTGTTTTTAGGCCAAGGGTTCGAAACCTCTCCCTAAAGTTATATCCTACATGTTGTTGTGTGTCTGATACCTAACCTGGTTCGTATATGGTGGCTGTACATACAATGCTGACAGTAATATCTACATTTGTGTGATGTGTGCCTGGAAAGCCAAATGCTCTAATATCCCTATGCTTGTATTTACATATGTGGAGGGCTTATTAAGTGTTGAGGAAAATTTGAAGATTTGCCCTTAAGGACTTCTCCCACTATTCCAACAGAGATCTGAAAATTGGACTGGAAAAAGCTTCAACCAAGCTGTTCAGCAAAAGCTATGTGGACTGCGTTGTGTGAATGGCAGAACACTCGAGGGCCTTGTGAGACTAAAAGGTCAAATCCAAAAATGTAGGCAGCACCATCCTTTATAGGTGGGTAGAGGTAAGGTAGAAGGTAAGGCTGCTAAGAGAAGAAATGCTGCTTCTCAAACCTTTTTGAAAATACGTTTTGGTTTATGAGGTGAGATCTGAGCTGGCTGTGGCTCAGATTCTTCATAGCAAGAGAGCAAGGACTGGGTGTAATTACTGACTGGAGATATAAAGGCTTACCTCTCAGCCCTGCCAGCATGCAAAGGCTGTTAGCAATTCCCTGCCTCTTGTAAACACAGTCCATAATTATACCCATTTCTCACTCTCCTCCCTCTGAGGGACAAACCTGCTGCCAGCTACCTGCAGCTACCTTGCATTACTTTTGCAACTGTTCTTTTACAACAACCTGGAGTGTGTGAGCTGTCATCTTAAAAAAGCGACTATGGAGATAGGATTAGTGTGGGATGACATCTTTTGGGGCTATAATGTGTGTTCATTTGTCCTTTGTTAGCCAACTGACAGCTTTGCGAGCTCAGTGACATCCCAGGGATGAAGGACATACCACATGGCTCTCTTTCTAAAAAACTTCCAACATTTTGGCTGTGTCCTGATTCTGGATTTTCAGAATCCCATCCTCATGTTTTGGACAACTTTAAACATTTGGCAAAGGAGAAGGTAACTTATTTGTCACAGATTTTTTTCTCTTGAGTGCAAGGGTGCTCCAAGGCATGGCCTCTTGAAGAATGAACCAGCTTGCGTAAAATGCCTCTCTTGGTAAAATAAAAGCAGTATGGCAAGAGTGGGCCACACATCAGTGTAGAGCAGAGGTGTGGACATCTTCCCATACACCACTGTCCCCTGTCGTTTTGAGACCCTGTCCCAATCCCTGCTGCTGAGGCACGCTCCTGCCTGGCTCCATGGCCATCAGGCATGGCCACGCTTCCTTCAACTGGAAATCTGCTCTTCTAGCTTCGCCGCCTGGCTTTTCTGCTTTCTGGGAAGAGGGAAGGCACGGAGCCTCCCAAGCTGCTGGAGCAACGTTGTTAATGCTGTTCAGAGAGGCAACATGGGACATGAGGCTGGGAGCAGGCAGAGGCATTGTGCCATTGAAACCGGGATGGCTGTAATGGGCAAGACAGGCACACGCTCTGTAGTTTCATATACCAATGGTCAGAATCTGTTAATGACATTGCCACTGACTCACTACAACAGCTATTGTTGATCAACCGTACATTTTCTCTTTTGTTTCTTAGGTATTAATTCCTTGCTGTGTGTATTTTCTTCTTAGGTTTTTGCTTTATTCATACAAGTGATTCCTCACATATGACTGCCACGCAACACAGTAAAGGGTATGGAGTATTTATGTGTATCATACTCTGATAGCACAGTAACCCAACACAGATTATGGGTTGGATCCATCCATCCATCCAGCATCCCTCTGTTCACCAGTGGAAACAGAATAGCTATGCCAGCAGACACCACTGCTCAAACCAGCAAATACTTCTTCTCTTGATCAACCGGGAAATCCCAAAGGGGTCCAGTACATAGCTGGTGTGTCCGTGCCACTCTACCATCGAACAGAACACCAGCATTGCTTCTGTTGAAAAATATCTCTGTGAACCCTGTGACAGAAGAATGATGTTTGACACTATATAAATAGGAAGATAGAAATCCCCCGGCTCAGAGAGTCTCCAGCCCTGTTGTTGCTGCTAGGTTGTTCCAGAAACTGATGGGTCTGATGGTTCATAACATGGCCCCCGTTTCAATTGTATTCCCTCTGATGCATTTGCAGATAACAATGGTGAGAACTTCCTTCAACTTCTGTTTCACTAATATGCAAAGTCAGTCTTTTCCAGGGAGAGGTGATAACAGAGACTCCTAACCTCCCTCATCCCATTTCACTCCTTCTGAGCACGGGTGACTCAGATGTGCATTGTGCGCCAGATAAGGAATTGTAAACTGCCATGACCTTCCCTATTTCTGGTGGAAATAGGAAAAATCTAGCACATCCTGGTGCCACCTTCAGTTTGTCTGTGACTATGTTATGACTCACAGCAATCCTCTCTTAACTTGGAAGTTAGCGAATGAGATGCCCATCTACAAGAAAGGCCACAAAGAGGATCTGGCGAACTACAGGCCTCTCAGCCTGTCCCTGGTGCCAGGGAAGGTTATGGAACCAATCATCCTGAGTGCCATTACATGGCATGTACAGGACAACCAGGTGATCAGGCCCAGTTGGCATGGGTTCATGAAAGGCAGGTCCTGCTTGACTAACCTGGTGTCCTTCTATGACAAGGTGACCCGCTGAGTGGATGAGGGAAAAGCTGTGAGTGTTGTCTACCTAGACATTAGTAAAGCTTTTGACACTGTTTCCCACAGCATTCTCCTGGAGAATCTGGCTGCTTATGGCTTGGACTGGTATGCTCTTTGCTGGATAAAAAACTGGCTGTGTGACTGGGCTCAAAGGGTTATGGAGAATGGAGCTAAGTCCAATTGGTGTCTCGTCACAAGTGAGCTCAGTACTGTACAATCCCCAGGGACTGGGGCCAGTTCTGTTTAATATCTTTATCAATGATCTGGACAAAGGGATCAAGTGCACTCCCAGTAAGTTTGTAGATGACACCAAGCTGGGCGGGAGTGTTAAAGAATTTCATAGAATTATAGAATTGTTTAGGTTGAAAAGAGCTTTAAAATCACTGAGTCCAACCATTAACCTAGCACTGCCAAGTCCACTGCTAAACCACGTCTTTAAGCGCCACATCTACATGTCTTTTAAATACCCTGGGCAGCCTGTTCCAATGCTTGTCAAACCTTCCAGTGAAGAAATTTCTCCAAATAACCAATCCAAACCTCTCCTAGCACAACTTGAGGCCATTTCCTCTTGTTCTATCACTTTGGGAGAAGAGAATGTCTCACACCTCTATACAACCTTTCAGGTAGTTGTAGAGAGCAATAAGGTCTTCCCTCAGCCTCCTCTTCTCTGGGCTAAACAGTCCCAGTTCCCTCAGCCACTCCTCATAGACGTGTGCTCTAGATCCTTCATCAACTTTTTGCCCTTTGGACATGCTTCAGCACCTCAATGTCTTTCTCGTAGTGAGGGTCCCAAAGCTGAACACAGTATTCAAGGTATGGCCTCACCAGTACCGAGTATAGCGGCCAATCATTTCCCTTGTCCTGCTGGCTACACTATTTCAGGTGCAAGTCAGGATGCTATTTACCTTCATGGCCACCTGGGCACACTGCTGGCTCATATTCAGACAGCTGGTGATCAACACCTCTGGGTCCTTTTCTGCTAGGCAGCTTTCCAGCCACTCTTCCCCAAGCCTGTAGTGCTGCATGGATTTGCTGTGACCCAAGTGCGGGACCTGGCACTTGGCCTTGTTGATTGTAAAGGTCTTTTTCAATCTAAACAGTTCTATGATTCTATGTTTCCTACGGGTAAGATGTACACATCTCCTTCTCTTTCTGAATCACTTCCAACAAAAGGTCTTTACCTTGTAGCAGAATGCTGTCATTAATCCTCTGTGGGTGACTTTCCTTTTTCAACTATTGAATTTCATCCTGCTTTTATAATGTTTTGTTCTCAGAGTTCTTTCTGTGTGGTATTCTTGTTCTCTCCTGCCTTGGCAACGCCTTCTGGCTCTGTGACAATCACACTATACCTGGTTGCATCAACTTATGTCATCATCAGGTTTCCTCCACACAGTCCTAATTTTTGTAAATGATATTTACTGAAGTTTCAAACAAGACTGGTGCCAAGATGCTTCAGGGATTCCAGCACTGTCATTCTCCTTGAAACCTTTCACATTGCCATGTCTTCTAAAACCAGCTGTTTTTGCAACTTTATAGTAACTGTGAATTTATATCACATCGTTTTGTCCAGCTTCAATGCTTTCCTGTGTGGATCTATTCTGAGTGCTGCTGATGTCTAGAATATTCGATTTTGCAACATATTTTTTTATTAGAAAATCTAATAATTTATCAAATACATGTCATAATTTGTCATTGGTATACATTCATTACTTCTACAAAGCTGAGCTGTAGAGTGGTACCTTACCCTGGAGATCTGGCTGAGTCACATCAAAACTGCAAATAAACATGACTTTTCTTCTGCTTCCTCCATACTGCCATATTACAGGCACACACAACATGACTTGGCAGAAATAGTATGTGTGTATCTAGAAAATCCTCTCAGAACAGGATAAAGGAGTTTTTGTTAACATGGCAGGAAATTTCCATGAATATTTGATCACATGAAAATAGACTTGTTTTGGCTGTGTTTGCCTTCCTTTTATGTATTATCATTGCAAATATTCTAACAAATAAGTTCGCTGGCAGCAATGCTAATGGGAAGAATGCATTCTAAACATGTTTGAGAATAGTTAAATGTTAATATGTTTTCAATGCGTAAACATGTATTCTTGCCATGAGCCTGAATCCAGTCTTATTTTAGCAATGTGTCTGTGCACAACATCTGAAATAATCTCTTTAGAGTTATGTTCACTGGGATATGTAAACAATATAATGGCTTTTGTCCACTGAAAATTAACAACTTTTGTATTAAGAATATAGATTATACAACAGGGAAGCCACTATGGCAAGTATGTGCCAAGTCCTGCTTGCCAAGAATTATTTATTTAGGTTCATGGCTCAGCTCCAGTAGAGTTCTGGAAAAAAAATTAACATAAAAAATCAAAATTTGTCTACAGCCTTGGGAAAAAATTATGCTAATTGTCATAAATTATTCTGTCCCCTGTAATTCTAAGTTAGGATTGCTATGTTCAGAGGAGGAAAATTGTCTCGGGAAGGCAGTTCAAAATCTATCTATGTCTGCACAAGCCAACATTATTTCTCCCTTTGTGACAAAATGAGTCCAGAATATGCAAAGGAATTAAGTCCTTTGTTGCAATTTCTGTTGCTTGGTTTCTCAGTGGATATCTCTGATAAAGAAGTTCATAGGCACACCAGAGCACGGTCTGCAACTATCAACTCTGCTATCAGAATGTTTTTGATACAAGTAGTCATATCCTCTGGAAGTATTTTTTAGCAACTTGAGCTATGGAGCCCACAACATATCATAAATTAATGTTTTGGGCTAGAAATAGAAATCCTGGAATGCTGGTTTTTTTATAAATCAAACATGGTTCATATTTTCTATAGGCACTAGTCCCATTTCTTCAGATGACGAAGAAAAAAAGAATAGATACTTACATATATTTTATGAAGACAATTCCATCAGTTCTATGCTTACTTTTACTGTTTTCTGATGTATCAAATTACTAGTAACTACATTAATACTAGTAGGTTCTTCAAGTTGTCTGCTGAAAAAAAAAAAAAAAGTCTCATCAAAATACCTGAAATAACTTGGTAAGTATTTGCTAAAAAAACCCCACATACAGAACTTGAAATTCTTTGTCATCATTGCTCTGAAAATTTTTTGTCCCCTCTCAGTGGGGCATGTAAAGGGCTGGGGAGGAAGGGAACATGTCTCTACAAAGGCTGGATTCCCTTTTTTGATGGTTTGCTGTTTTGCCTGTTCAGATTAGTGGATTGATGTTTTTATCAGTGTTAGTGTAACCCTGTTAAGAAATCAATAAAATACACTATACATTTATGCCAGATTTTCACTCTATTATACAGTAAATAAATGCCTGTTGTGTAGTCTCAGCCCAATGTTGGCCACTGTAGTCAGTATTTCAGTGGCATGATCCCTTCAGAGTCATGGAGAGCTGCCTAGTGAACACCCAAATGCTCTTCCTCAGCTGCTGGGAAGTATTTCTGTGTTAATTTCTGGGTGGTTTGTTGCCTTCCACATCCTGATGCCACTCTGGGAGATGCAGGAGTCTGCACTGGCTGGACAGGCACTCTGCCTCTCCGCAGAAGGGAAAGAACAGCGTGGTTTTATGGTCACAGGGTGTACACCTGAGTGCATGCTGCTAACTGTGTTTCTATGAAGTGCACACAACTATAGAAATGCAGGTGTTAAAAGCAGATAAACTCTTTAAGGTCGAATGCCGGTATATTTTAGCAATACTTCAAAAAGCAGAAAATAGTTATAAAATTAAAGTAACTGAAAACCAGAAAAACTGTCTGAAAGCAAGTGTGTACTGTCCTAATTCCACTTTGGAAATGCTGTCATCATATATCACTTAACAAAACATTCACTTGCTTGGAAATCACGTCTCTTTGGACTAGTTTTGTGCTTCAAGTATCCACAGCCTCGCAGGACTGGAGAGATATGTGTGACCCTGTGAGTGTTTTGTTCCTAAGCATATGTCACGCACATAATGCTCCATGTGCTTCCAGCTTTGCCATGGGGCTGCTCGGTGTGTTGGGGGGATCCATGGTCCCTGCTGCAGCTGGCAGCACCAGGATCACGAACAGCACAGGGGCCTCTAAAGCATCCAACTCCTTTCCCCAGCTTCCACTGCCTCCCAGCTCCAATCCCAGGAAATGTGTCCTGGCAATTTTTAAATATTGAAACATTCCCTTTGTAAGACCTTTTTCAGGGACAGGTTTATTTAAAGCTAACCTGTCCTCACCATCAAATCTCCCTTATGCATCAGGGACTAAATGCCGTCTTCACGCTACTTTGCTTTCTGCAGTACCTTTCTTTGGTGGCAGAGGCTCTCCCTGCTCCCCAGGGCACTGAGGCTTGCTGTGCTTGTCGGAGGCAGGTCTTCCACCTCTGTGCTGCACCCCGCTGACAATTTCCCTCCTCCCTCCCCGTTCTCTCAGTGCTGCTCACCTTGCCATAGGATGGATGAAACATGCAAGTCACCTATTTGGGAATTTCCCTTCAGGGCTGCTTTCTCCAGGCTGTCAGCTCTTCTCCTGGCTCAGCTTTGTGATAATGCATTTCTTTCTGAACTTCTCAGGGAAAATCAAGTGGCCTGTGGCCCACTGCCTCTGTGGGCACTTCCCCACTGCATGGCACCTGACACTGACCTTCAGCCTGCTCAGCCTTCACTTTCTGCACTCACAGGCCCTGCTCCTCCTTCCCACCCTCCTCACCTCCCCTCACCGAAACCCATCCTGACTTTGTTGAAGGCTGGAGGCAGGCGGCTGCCTGCCCCAGCTGGGATACACCTTTTGGAGAAGCCAGGTGGCCCCTTCACAGACACGCTGGCCCCTGCTGCTGCCTCCTTCTCCACAGGGTCCCTTTCCAGTCAATCCAGCCTGGGAAATGCTGAGGTGTTCCCGGGGCAGGAGGCTTCCTGGCAGCTGCTGGCACTGAGGCTGGCAAGGGGGAGGCTGCTGTGGGCTGGAGCACTCCTGGGTCAGAGAGAGGATAGTCCCACAGCAGGGAGGCACCTCTTTTACTCATCGTAGCAGCCCCTAGGACTGGAGGGTCTTAAATTGCCGAGGTGTTATGGCACCTTCGAGCGTGGATATTTAATTTTCATTCTTTGCTTGAGCTCAGCTTGGAGGTGTTTTCTGTTATTGCAGGGTGATTATCTTAACAATTTTGGTTACAATGCTCCATTCTGCTCTATTTTTCCTGCCCTTGAATGACAGTCCTAAGCAAAATGGATTTCCTTTGTCTTGCTAGTGGTAACTGCATGTTCTTACACATTATTTACACCACTTTTACACCACTTGATTTTGATGGGTTATTGCTGTTTTAAACCAATTTAAGCGGAGAAGAACTGCTGCTTTCTCTTCCCCTACCAAATCTCCAGGTAATTACCAGTACTAGTACAGTATCCCCTTGTACTGATGTAACTTATTGGTATAATAATCGATTTTAAAGAATATTTGAAATGACAGTGTAGCTCTGTTCGTTCAGATCGCCTGCAAAGATAAATTACTATGTTCCTGCACAGCCATTAAAAATGTACCCTTCAGTCAAATTAAAGGCAGTTGGGAATAAGCCATGTATTAAATCTAGGCTCTTTTGATTACTCTGATATCCAGCCTGCCTTAGCCATCCACCTCCTACTTCCCTGAGACCACAGTTTTCCCTGGGAGCTGGCAATGATGGCATGTCAGAGTACGCCTGAAACTTGGAGCTATTTAGGGAATTGGTTGTTCCATACCAATGTAACACCATAGATGTATATACATTATGAAAGCTAATTTCCTGGGTTTATATTTTCTGTACCCACCCTTTCTTTCTTATGTCTTGTTATGCATGCCTGACTTACAGACATTTCAGGGAACAAGAATATCATTGTGCATATTGTATTCTATGTAATGAATATTGCACGTTTGCCACTTGTCCAGTTTGTGTCAAGATTCAAGTATTATCTATCCATATTTTTAAGATTTATCTGCACATTTCAGGAGGATAATTTCTTAAGGTGTTTTATAATTTATTCACTAGATTTATTTTTAGTTCATCGTACTGATGTGATTTAGGGTTTGCCTTGGAAAGCATATCTTGTCAATGCTAGCTGGATTATATAGATTTATTCTGTGCACAGATGAAACTGAGCAGGTAGTGTTCATACAGTAATAATGTGCTGCTCCACAGAGTTAAATGTTCTTTCCTGCACTACTCCCTCCGTCAATATTTAAGGAATCATTAATTCAAGCATTGGAAATGAAAGCCGGCTGGTATAGCAAACTTGACCCACGGTTGTACCAGGTTAGGCAACATTTGTCCTATATAACAAAACAAAGTAATATATATCCCAGAACACGCTTGTACAAAATAATATAGAAGAAAAAAAAGCACGTCAGCCAAACTTGGAGTTGTTCTGCATATGTGTGGACAGCTAGCCTTGGTGCAAACTTCACTGCAAAGAACTCAGCTGACAGTTCTCCTTTCTCCTAGTAATGGTCAGAGGCCACCATAGCAAAAAAGACAGCTGTATCAGGTTCAATCAAAGAAGTGCCTTTTGAAAATCTTAGCTCCTACCAGCTCCAGCATATGAGGGAGGGGAAAGTCTTTCGTTTGTGGACTTCACAATGCACAGCATTTGAAATAATACACTAAAAAAGAGAGAAATAAAGAATACATGGTTTTAAAAAGAACTTGAGGAGATAGCTATTCAGTTGAGTAAACATACAGAAGTTGAAGGAAATGGTTATTTAACTTCCTGAATGCATCAAAATACCATTGACTTCAGCTAACAGCACATTAAAAAACAATTCTATAAATTAAGCAAGGCAGTTGTAATACATTTAAGAGTTTTATATTCAGTTTAGAACAATTAATGCCTTTACTCATTTTTCATACTAATTTGTGCACAGTAATAGGAGTTTCTCTATTCCTGTGTTCTCTATTTGCTGCACATAAATACAGGACAATTCCACATAGAAGTCATGCTTGTACATACTTTGTAGAGAGGTCCAAAACAACTGCATACAAATTTGTAGTCCTGTAGTGTTTTTTAGATATTTTATTTCCACATACAGTAATTCAGGTTTTCTGAACACTGGAACACTGGTAATTTTCCTATATTCGTAATATAGAACTTTATACCTTATATTTAGTAGCTTTTATAATATTATCAACCTGTAAGGCCCTCATGGTTTTCATTCATTTGACAGATACATACCTCTTTAAAATAGACTATTCCATTGAAGGAGGCTAAAGCAACAAATGATTCCCTTTTATGTAATAATAAGTGAAAACTCTGGAAGCCACTGTTTTTGCTCAATAGCTTCTTGATCGCAATGGAAAGGTCAGAGCACTGACCAACTGTGATATAGTGGAGCCTGGCTATGTAAGCCAAGCAGCAAGCTTTCAGGATGCAAGGCAATGAGGGGTAGAAACCAGACAAATGGCAAAAGTAGCAGCTGATGGTGAGTGTGAGCAGATTGATGTGCCAGCTCCGGTCTGCTTTGAGCTTCTCTGGTGGTGAACATGGGAACTGTGAGCTTGCTATTTGTTCCTGCACTCTCAATTCTTAAAGGATCACACCAAATAATTGCCTGGGTTGTGTATGCCGTTTTCTGTGGCAAATCACTACCACCTGGTTGATCACTCAGGCCAACATCTATACAGTGCAATTCAGAAGAAGCAATGGTCCAAATATCTCTTTAAGCCATCTGAAGATCTTCTGCACATGTAATAGATACATATAAAAACCCCTGCTGAAGCCATGGTTCTGCAGAGTAACAGGCTTCTGTTCTGGTGTTTGTTTGAGATAATGAGTGCCATTACAATCTAGTATCAATTTATATGTGAGGCTGTCCACGCTCCTTTCATGAAACTCTGTTCCCCGTGGTTTTGCCAAGCCTTGGATTGAAATTTTAGGGTCTGCACAACTCCTGGTTGAAAGGAATGACTTTTCCGAAACAGATGCCTTACTGAGTTTGGATTCCTTTTCAGATAATTTCCAACTGAAAATATTGTTGCTGTTCCCAAGAATAAGATGGGGAAGCTATATTTTTCCACATAGAAATTAGAGTCAAAATCTTACCACTGTAGACAGGACCATGCTTTGGAGGAGAAATTTGTTATGTGAAAGTGAGGGCCCCCTTCATGTCAGGGATACATCTCATCAGACCTCCTCTAATTTTTTCCCAAGCTTAGCCACATGGTGAAGATTAGTTTTGCTGATGAATTTTTGAAAGAATTGCACTGGCCAAACTCTGTCCTGAAGCTTCAAGCATGGGTGTCAGGCATGGCCAGAGCAGGGAGTACTTTTCTCTGCACGCTCTAAATGCTCCCTCTGCTGATGCTGCCTTAGCAAGAGGAGGAAGTTTCCTGATGGGATATGAGTCCTGAGAAATGAGGAAGGCAAGAGACAGTAGAAGTGGGAGTGCCTTGTGGCATATGTTGCTCATAACAAGGGTATGCAGGAGTCAGTGGATGATGAGTTGAGGCTTGGCATGTGCCTACACAGTGGCAGATGCACACTCCCATTTGGGGCCTGAAACTTGAGAGATGAGTCTTGATAAGACCACTAGAAAATTTTGCATTAATTGTATTTTGCCCAAGGGTCTGGTTTTGGACAGTGATATATCTGACGATTATCAATCTTCAATGGAAAATTCTTGATGTTATTAAAAACGATTCATCTGCCAAGTGAAATGTTGTTCCAGCAAAGTCTGGAGAAATTCAGCTAGGAAACATCATGCAGCAGTAGACAGTAGCCAGACAGGGCCTTGAATGTGCTTGTGTGCCTTACCTCAACAATAACATTACGTAACTCTGGGATACTCTACATAGTACTGAATGTCACACAAAACCACTGTTTCCTAAGATTTTTAAGATAATATGCTTTTTCCCTTTGTCTCTTCAACAGTAAACCCAGCAGCTGCACATGAAAGGCTGGGCCTCAAGGCTGAGCTGCAGCTGGGGGTCCCAAAATGTCCAGCTTTCCCTATTTGTGTCCCAAATGTCTTGGTGCTCTGGCACCTTGCCAACAGTGTCTGAGAGTGATGACACTCTTATTATATCCCAGCAACTTCATATGGATGTTGGTATCAGCCCAAGTAGTGGTCAAAATTTTCTGCAGGCTTTCAAGAAGGAGATCGACTGTTTCCTAAGACTCCCATTGCAGTGAGATTGTTTAGGAAAAAAGAAAAGCCATCAATGTACATGGATGGGTGTCTGAATTGAGCTGTATTTTCTCTGAACCCTCCATGGGTGATGAGAACGCCTGTGGATCCTCTGTACCAACATCTAGCAGGCTCCACAAGCACTGCTGCTCAACTAGGTAAGTTGAATATGCTAGCCCTGGGCTCTTGGCTACACTCAGGGAGCACATCAAGTTAAAAGAAGGTAGGAGAGTGTTTGAAAATGAACAGGACATAAGCCAGCAATCAATAGCTGCCTGAAATACAAACCAACCATTAGCTCAATCAGAATCAAGGTTCTTGTCTAATCTAATACATGTAACTGGCCTTGAAATACAGTCTTGAAAGGCTGCTGTGAAAAACAAGGGAACAGTCTGTTTTCCCTGTCCAGGGCACTGCAGTGCTGGAATAACTCACTTGTGGAAGCTGTGCTGTCTTCATCACTGGAGGTTTTACAGAATAAGTTGGACAAAGAGCAGTGAGGAATAGTCTACATATAATTGGGACAGCCTAGGAACAGAGAGAGGGGAAGAATAGCAGCGTGACCTCTTGAGCATGTTTCCACTGCCATTTTTCTCTGACACTGTGATATTACCACTGTGCTCCTATTCTTGTTTGTCCTTCTCTTGCTACACTCCATGTGTGCCTTGCCTTTGTGCAAGGTCTATGCAGCAAAGATGTTTATGCTGACTGGGATCTTTGGATCTTTGCACTTTACTCAAATAATGGAAGTAAAATTTGGGCAGGTGTCAGGATTAAACCCAAGGGAAGCATGCCAAGGCTTGAAGGATGCTGCATTAGTGAGGACTCTTGCTCTGTCGTTTCATTTGAGAAAAGGGATAGACATTTAGAAATTTCTGATTGCGAACAATGGGAAAACCCTATCCCGAAAGGGGAAAAGGGTACGAGGCCAGGAGTTAAAAAAGCTCATGGACAGAGCTTTAAACTAGAGGTGGAGGGGGAAGGGGATAAAACCAGGCCCACTGATAATGAGCCTGGGGGTAAAGGGCCAAGGATGGGGGTGAAATCGGGAGCCCAGCTCAAGTGCATCTATGCTAATGCACGTAGCATGGGCAACAAACAGGATGAGCTGGAAGCCATGGTGCAGCAGGACAGCTATGACATAGTTGCCATCACGGAAACGTGGCAGGATGGTGGTCACGACTGGAATACTGTCACAATGAGTGGCTATAAGCTCTTCAGAAGGAACAGGCAAGGAAGGAGAGGCGGGGGTGTGGCTCTGTACATTCAGGAGTGTTTTGACTGTATAGAGCTAGATTCCAGTGACGAAGTTGAGTGTTTGTGGGTAAGGATGAAGGGGAAGGCTAACAAGGGGGATTTTGTGTTGGGAGTCTGCTACAGACCACCCAACCAGGATGAGGAGGCAGATGAGGTATTCTATAAGAGGCTGGCTGAAGTCCCGCAATTGCCAGCCCTTGTTCTGGTTGGGGACTTCAACCTACCGTATATCTGCTGGAAATACAACACAGCAGAGAGCAGGCAGTCTAGGAGGTTCCTTGAGTGTATGGAAAGTAACTTCCTGACACAACTGATAGGAGAGCCTACCAGGGGAGGTGCCTCGCTAGACCTACTTTTCACAAACAAAGAAGGGCTAGTGGGAGATGTGGAGGTAGAAGGCCATCTTGGTCTTAGCAATCATGAAATGGTCAAGTTTTCAATTCTTAGTGAGGTAAGGAAGGGGGTTAGCAAAACCTCCACCTTGGACTTCCGGAGGGTGGACTTTAGCCTGTTTAGAACCCTGGTTGGGAGGGTCCCTTGGGAGATAATCCTGCAGGGCAAAGGGGTCCAGGAAGGCTGGACACTCTTCAAGAAGGAAATCCTAAAGGCCCAGGAGCAGGCTGTCCCCATGAGGCGCAAAATTAAAGGGCGGGGAAAATGGCCGGCCTGGATGAACAAAGAGGTTTTGATGGGACTTAGGGAAAAAAGGAAGGTTTATCACCTTTGGAAGAAGGGACAAGCAACTCAAGAAGAGTACAGAGATCTTGTTAGGTTATACAGAGAAAAAATTAGGAAGGCAAAAGCCCAGCTGGAACTCAACCTGGACATTAATATAAGGGACAACAAAAAAAGTTTTTATAAATACATCAACAAAAAGAGAGTCAGGGAGAATCTCCATCCCTTCCTGGATGCGGGGGTAAACATTGTGTTGTGGTTTCGGCTGAATTTACCAAAAGAGGACCGACAGATGGCCCCCCCCCTAAAAGAGGAGAGAGGAGGAGAAAGAGATAAGGAGATTCAGAAGTTTAGAATGAACTAAACTACTTTAATGAAGAATTAATATTAAAATAAAAATAAAGAAGAAAATAATGAAATAGATACAATATATACAAAACCGTGTCAAGCTCCCAGGATGACAGTCACAGCACCGGCAGGCACTGGGGAAGTCCCAGACTGGACTCAGTGACAAATGGGAACTGGATTCCAGCTCTGGAGTCAGGAACACACGGATCGGGATCAAAGGCAGATGAACAGACAGAGTCCTCTCTGGACGTCGGCCATCGCAGGAAGGGGTTGACCCTTTGATCCCTCAGCTTTTATACTGAGCATGGGGCAGATGGGATGGAATACCCCAGTTGGTCAGGTTTGGGTCACTTGTCCTGTCCACTCCTCCCCACTGATGTGACCTCTTTACGTTTTTTCCGTTTCCGACCCTCTAAGGGGGCAAATAATGAAATTTGGCTGACCTTGGTTGTTATGGCAATAAGTATAAGCAAGGGCCTCCCTGCATACCATTCCTTGGCATGGAGCACAAACATTGGGCTTATCATTCTGAGAACGAGCAGTTTTCTCCACAATATGCTGTTAATTTCAGAGAGTTAGAGGAGGCCTAGCTAGGATGTAAAGTTACAGAACAGAAAATTGGTTCAGTTTTACTTCAAACCGGGACACATTGCAACCAAGGATGAGGAGAAGGCTGAGATACTTAATGCCTTCTTTGCCTCTGTCTTCAATAGTCGGACCAGCTACCCCCAGGGTGTTCAGCCCCCTGGGCTGGAAGATAAGGATGGAGAGCAGAACAACCCACCCATAATCCAGGAGGAAGTAGTTAATGATTTGCTTATGCACTTAGACACGCATAAGTCCATGGGGCTGGATGGGATTCACCCAAGGGTACTCAGAGAGCTGGCAGGAGAGCTCACCAAGCCTCTCTCCATTATCTATCAACAATCGTGATCAACAGGAGAGGCACCAGACGACTGGAGGGTGGCCAATGTGACGCCCATCTACAAGAAGGGCTGGAAGGATGATCTGGGAAACTATAGGCCTATCAGTCCGACCTTGGTACCAGGAAAGGTCATGGAGAGGATCATCTTGAGTGAGCTCTCATGGCAAGTGCAGGGCAGCCGAGGGATCAGGGCCAGCCAGCATGGGTTTATGAAAGGGAGGTCCTGCTTAACCAACTTGATCTCTTTCTATGACCATGTGACCCGCCTTTTCGATGCGGGGAAGGCTGTGGACGTTGTCTACCTGGACTTTGGTAAGGCCTTTGACACCATACCCCACAGCGTTCTCCTGGAGAAGCTGGCGAATCATGGCATAGACAAGTGTACTCTTCACTGGGTAAAAAACTGGCTGGATGGCTGTGCCCAGAGAGTTGTAATTAATGGGGTGAAATCCAGTTGGTGGCCGGTCACCAGTGGTGTCCCTCGGGGCTCAGTTTTGGGGACGGTCTTGTTTAATATCTTCATTGCTGATCTGGATAAGGGGACTGAGTGCACCCTCAGTAAGTTTGCAGATGACACCAAACTAGGTGGGAGTGTTGATCTGCTTGAGGGTCGGAAGGCTCTACAGAGGGACCTGGACAGGTTGAATCAATGGGCCAAGGCCAATGGGATGAGGTTTAATAAGGCCAAGTGCCGGGTCCTGCATTTCGGTCACAACAACCCCAGGCAACGCTACAGGCTTGGGCAAGAGTGGCTGGAAAGCTGCCCAGCAGAAAAGGACCTGGGGGTGTTGGTGGACAGCCGGCTGAACATGAGCCAGCAGTGTGCCCAGGTGGCCAAGAAGGCCAACGGCATCCTGGCCTGTGTCAGGAATAGCATGGCCAGCAGGAGTAGGGAAGTGATGGTGCCTCTGTACTCGGCCCTGGTGAGGCCTCACCTCGAGTACTGTGTTCAGTTCTGGGCCACTCACTACAGGAAGGACATTGAGCTGCTGGAGCGTGTCCAGAGGAGAGCCACCAAGCAGAACAAGTCATATGAGGACAGGCTGAGGGAACTGGGTGTGTTTAGTTTGGAGAAGAGGAGGCTGAGGGGAGACCTCATTGCCCTCTACAACCACCTGAAAGGAGGTTGTAGAGAAGTGGGTGTTGGCCTCTTCTCCCAAGGGAATAATGACAGGACCAGAGGAAATGGTCTGAAGTTGCAGCATGGGAGGTTTAGATTAGATATTAGGAAGAATTACTTTACTGAGAGAGTGGTCAGGCACTGGAACAGCCTGCCCAGGGAGGTGGTGGAGTCACCATCCCTGGAGGTATTTAAGAAACGTGTAGACATGGCACTTCAGGGCATGCTCTAGTGCCTGAGATTGTTGGTTTGTGTCTGTTTGGGGGTAGGGTGTGGGTGTGGGCGTTTGGTTTGGTTTGTTTTTGGTGTTGGTGTTCTGGGATTTTTTGGGTGTGTTTTTTTTGTTTGTTTGTTTGTTTTTGTTGGTTGGACTCGATCTCAAAGATCCCATCCAACCACAAATATTCTGTGATTCTGTGATTCTGTGATTCTGTGATTCTGAACACAAAAACCCTCTTGAAATGTCAGTGACCTGTTTTAAATAATTTCTGGAATATACTGCATGTTTTGTATGACTTGTTCCTACATAAAGTAATTCTGCCTCAACTCAGGCTGCAGGGAAAGCTTGTGATACGTGCTACCAAAGCTGCTTGGTCATTCTCAGTCTGCATGCAGTCTGCAGTTTGTCCTAGTTTTGTCCTCTGGATCTGGTTGTTTGAAGGAAAGCAAATGCAGGTCCTGTGCCACTAACACAGTATAGAGATGCACGTGCATGTGTAGTTGAAGTTTCTATCCAGCGTGCAGTGAAATGTTGGAGATCATATAGCAGCTGCCATGCCTACCTGATGCAGAAGTAAGATACCCTTTTCCTCTTGCATGCAGTCTGATTTGCGATATACTATCAGCAGTATAGGACACATGGTAGTGTGTGGGTCCACAAAGTTCTGCAGGCTCACTGAGCAACTCCTTTATTAGAATCAGTGAGACTATTCAAATGCTTATAGTTAGCCATATGCCAAAGCATGTTTCTGGAGGTAGGCATGGGTAAAAATAATTTTCCAATATTTAGAACTTGATAACAAATTGAATAAGCATCAGTTTTCTTAATAAAAATTAAGTGTGGAGCAAAGCATCTTTGGTAGCACGTACCACAGCAGTACTTATGTTGCAATTATACTGTTGCAACAGGTATTCTAGTTTGTTAAGACCAAGGGATCAATAATTAAATTTACAGAAAAGCCAGCTGCTTAGTGGTTAGGGATGTTTTCATGTGTCAAGTACTACTGCTTTGGCCAAAACTGATCCTCTGAAACAGTATCTTCCAAAGCATACCAGTAACAGCCTTCTTTTTCTGCAGTCTCAGACTAAAAGATAACATAAATCTGCAAAAAATATTTTGAAACATTGATCTCACTTAAACATCTCTTGCTCCCAAAGAACAGTAAGACACTAAGCCCTATGGAATCAAATATTTTCCTATTAGCTCTTCCAGTGCAAATTATTCAGTCAACACATGCATGAAAAATCAGTAATTGTCCAGGATGTTCTCTATTCCATTTTTAACTGCACTATAATTTAAAACACGTAACATATAAAACACATGTACAACTTCTTTGAAGGTGATTATGGACCTTGCTGAGAATAAGCTAGTATTATAATTTGTACCATAGTGCTAGTCTGAAGCCCAGAACAGATTAATTATAATGGGTTCAAAGTTCTTCAGGTAGAGTGAAAAAATTATTGGGACTGTGTTTATATAAGTATGTGCAGGTATATTTGTGCCTATATTTAAAGACAAGCATGCTGTGGATTACCTATATTTTGGAAATTTAAAATAAATGAATATTTTTCTGAAATTCTGTAGCAACAGTAAGAGGAACACTTGGTAAGAGTCATCCAGGAATTGCATTTAGAAAAAAAATAGGATGTGATACACATCAGGGAAAAAATCCTCGACATTTGGGTAAATAAATCTGTAGCTGTGTTTGCTTGTAGGTAGTCTGTTCCCAATGCTTGTCTCAAAGGGGACTTGCACCCTGCTGCCACGTGGCTCCACCAGGGATGCAGAGAGGCAGCAAACCCCATTCCCTACTGTCCTAGTTCTCCTGAACAGCCTGAGCTCACCAGCCTTGGTCCAGCTTGGGTTGCCCGGCTTGGGCTTACTCTGCTCCTGCAGAGACCCAGCAGCCTCTCTGACAGGCTATGCTGCAGAATGTGAACTTTACCATGTGCCCAAGGGCTACCAAAGGAGGAAAGACTTCCCCTTGCCTGGGCTATCCTCACCCCTTTTGGTGACTACTCAACTATCATAGAGTCAGGTGCAGTGCCCATTAACAGCAATGGGAAGACTTCGTTCGACTTTGGTTCTAGGGTTGATCTAGGAAACATCTTGAGTTGAATGAAATGAATTAGGCAGAAATGAATTAATTTTAACATTTTCTCTAATAAAAGCTAATAAATGGCCATAAAAGCCCCCAAACCCTAGCAAATGTCAGTTTTGTACTATAATGTAGGGCACTGTTGCTCTGCCACTGGGGTTAGCAGTATGAAGAGACAACTAAAATGTAACTCATGCCTAGTACAGTAGAGTTCAGATTCTAAAATTTTGTATTTTTGCCCGACAATTTCCTTCACAAGTATTAAAAAGATCCCTTTCTGAGTATCACAAACAAAGCTATAGCTTTGTTTTAAGAAAAAAAGCTCATAGAAAAGGAAAATTGTGTCTGAAATATCTTCCTGTGATACCCTTGTGAAGTTCAGCTGTCATACCCTCGGATTGCAGTTACACAGAGTTATCTCAGCAGTAAAATGACATAACACCTTTACTTGCTTCAGTCTCCATGACATTTTGCACTCAATAGCACAGTCACCTTCTTGATGTATCATTGAATTCAATGAGTGTGTGGTCAGAAACTTACTTTTTGATTACCAAAAAAAGAATAAACCTGTCTTATTTGAAAAGTAGATTATTTTTTTTTCCATAGGTAATGTACTATAGACATTTCTACATGATTTATTCATTTCACCTACAGGGAAGATGAACTACCTGCAGTTGGGACACATTTCATCAAATGTTAGATTATGAGAGATGTTTTTACATGAGCAATTTAGAGATTGAATGCCAATTCTACAATAAATATTCTTTTGATGTTTTAATTTCCAGCACCAGGCTCAGGTGTATCTGCAAACTGGAGCCTTCTAAATACATTTCCATTCTTGACAGTCAGTTTCTAAGTTCAGTATTATTCTCTTCAATTTCAGTGTCTGATGTCAAACATGTAAACTAAACATAGGTACACTGCCCTGAACTCTTTTCCTTCTAGTTAGATGTGTGTGATGTTGCCAGAAGCTGTAACAGAAGAAAAAGCACCCTAAACTTGGGAGACATCAAGCCAAAGCAAAGAAGAACAAAACTGACTGTTAGAGGAGACCTTGAGCAGTTTAAGTGGTCTATGGAGGTCATTCAGTACCAGACACTTTTCACCTCCTCCAAACATATAATAAAAGTTAAAAAAAAAGAAGGTGCTTCAGCTCTCCTACTTAATATATCCTACCTTAACTATTCCCCCCTTGGAGCCTCTTCCAGCTCCCCGGGCAGTGCAGTTTTGCACCTTCTGCTCAGACCAGCTGTGCTTGAGAACAGCATAGCATGGGTGCTCCATGCTGGAGCCACCTGGGGAGCCACAACTTCGTGTAATTCACCCTTTTCTTCCTTACAACCCATGACCAACCTTGTATTTTTCCAATATTCAGGTGTTGTCAGTCCTGTTTTAATACACCTGAGAGACTAGTTTAATATGCTGGAGCCAGGTTGAATTGCATCAAGTTCTTTGTAGCAACTGGTTCAGCTGTAAACAGGTTCTAGAGTTTCCATCCCCTGGCTATCCTGCTTCAGCAGGAAAGACTCCTTCTGTTATGGCTACTGAGCACTGGCTCTGTGTTGAGGATGGCCTCCTCACGTGCAGCATTCCCTCCTTATTTCCTGCTCTCTAAGCTCAGGGGATGAGTAATAATTAGCCCCAAAGGCCTTTTCTCTTCTCTATGCGCTATGTTTCCCATGGCCTCTTTAAAACTTTCTGCTGTTGTTATTTGTCCATTGAATATGTTCCTGTGAGATAATTTTGGAGTGCTAAGTGGAAAAGACTCCTTACTCAGCCTACATGAGAAGGAAGTCTTGAACAGCCACAGAGATGTCATGCAACACTCTAAAGAGTGGGATTCTCTGTTCTGTATTGTGACTGGGAAGTGAAAAGACGGATGTGGCAAAAAGCTGACAGCCATCTACACATGGTGGCAGGCCCAAGAGGCATGTTCTGGCAGGAGAATCAGTCCTAGTGGAGACATGGTGTTATAAATTCCTGATGGACACTCCTGCACAATGGGATCCTCCTTCCTTGAGAATATGGTGAAGCAAAACTAACCTCGCTCAAAGGCAAGTTCTCAGCTCTAAGTGAAAAGACAAATTGAGAAGCTGAGGACTAGGAAGGGGCATGTGAGATGACTCATTGTGAGAGGGTGTAACCTTTATCTAGATGACTTGGTGCCTGAAGTGCTGGAAGACCTAGGATGAGATTAATCCAGATGTCTGTGGAGCAGCAGTCATGACGGTGATGATATGCTGATGACATCTGCCAGGCCAGAGGTGCCCAGCTGACATGTGTCACTCTTGTTCTGCTATATCAGAGCTGGTGTGCCTTTTCTTCCTGCCCTGATGCCGACTCCCCTCCAAAATTATCCTCGTTTCTCCATACACTTCTTCCTGTATAAATTACTTATGTTCTTCTCTTCTGTTTTAGACAAGGCAAGCCTAAGCAGCAGAGAGAAGCAGGCTTGCCTAACTGCCTGTGAAAAGTTGTTGTTATTCATTCCAGGGGCATGGAGGAAATTTCTGGACATCTCTATGAACTTTATCCATTCATTTATGGATTTTATGTAAGGAATTTTTGCAAGTTTTGCTGTTTATAAGGAATGGTGAGACTGTGTGGTTAGAAACACCAGTCCTCTGTAAGGGAAAGTGGCCCCCCCATCTTGCGTTTCTGCCGGAGGCAATACCAGCTCTAACCAGGGTTCGCAGACATCAGCAGTTCTGGCAGATGAGGAACATCCACAGTGCAGAAGCACTTATCCAGGGTACAGCTGTGTCATCATGAAGCTGGAATGTACAGTATATGCTTTCCATGGGCATAGCTCTGGGGACAGAAGTGTGTATACCATCAACGGCACCTGCCACTCTATGGAGCGGTTCAGCTGTTGTGATAGCTGATAAGCTAAATTTAAGGTTTGCACATGTTTGATTCTATTTAATACCTACCAAGAGAGTTTACAGGGGGAACACCCCCGCCCCAGCTTTGGGATATATGCAAAGTTTTTGAAATATTTTTTCCTCCTTTATGTTTATACCTAAATGGATCTGAAGTCACACTGGTTTCTAAAGTAAAAATCCTGGTATATTATGTATGGTTCCCTTTATTACAATATATAATGTGACTGAAAATAAAGCTGCAAGTTTTACACAATACCGTTAGTAATATTGCCCTTAGAATTTCTTGCCTTATTCTCAGATATATTGCCATAATTACGTTTTCCAAGACATCCAAAATTGCAAGGGAGCAGGTCCAATCTTGTTGAAAGTTAAGGAATCCAGTACAGCAGTTTTCACTAGATTTATTTCCTTCATTATTTCCTAAGAGTATAAAAAATGTTATGACCACATCTTTGGAAAGATATTCAAAGCATCAGAAGAATATGCTAAATGTGGTTTGTTAATCATTCAGGGAATTGAGATACTGCATATAAGAAACATGCTTTTATCTTGAATCTGTGCCAAAAAGCCTTCTTTAAATTCTTTTCCTGCTCTGCCAAAGCATAGCAAATCATCCCATGACAGACATTTCAGGGGTATTTGAGTACTGGCAGCAAAAACAGAGGACTTAAAAACAAACAAACAAACAAACAAACAAACCTTAAAGACACACTACTAATATTATTTTATAAATTACAATCTCCTTAGTCAAATATATGACTATGTGTGACGCTTCTGCTTGTCAGCTAGATATACCTGGGCTTTAGGAATGCAATAAAATCATCTTCTGTACTAAAATTAAACTTAAAGTCATGTTGCCACACTTTCATGCATCCCTCTGTATAGTGCTATTGGAAGTGATATTCCCCACCATGTGTCTGAGGGTGAGTTCATTCAGGTCAGCTGATATATTCCAGGATTCTTTTAATGCAGAGATAAACTTTAAATTATCCCCTATCTTTAAGTCTCATGAAACGTAAAGTCCAAAAAATGAAAAACTGAAACTACCCTATTTGACATATCAAGCGAGAAAAACTCTCAGTCATTCATTAATTGAATTTTCAGGAAGGGAGCATTTACTTCCAAAATCTAAAAGAGGGAAGGGTACAGAGAGGCAGACGTATCTGCCCAATGATTTATGAAAACAAATGTTTGCAACAAGCTAAACCCTGCCCCAGGGTTATAGTAAA
Organism: Numenius arquata; assembly: GCF_964106895.1. Taxonomy (NCBI): domain Eukaryota; kingdom Metazoa; phylum Chordata; class Aves; order Charadriiformes; family Scolopacidae; genus Numenius; species Numenius arquata. The sequence goes on from NC_133616.1 coordinate 49,090,086, forward strand.
CAAGCAATGATAAGGACGGTGCCATGCTGACTAGCTAATGTACTGGAGCATGTATTGTATATCAACAGCCTGGCAGGGTCAAAGCCAAGTTATAGCAGCAGGAATTTAGCACTTTGCAAACTCGTGACCACAAAAAAGGCCATGGTATGTGTCAGTAGTGTGTTACAATGAATTCTGAGCAAAAAGGAGGAGGAAGAGGCAGCCTTCCGTGTGCATCAGGACCATTTTCTGCTTGGTGTGAGAGATACTACTTGTGCTGTGATAATATTTGACTGGTTCGTAGGCCTTTTCTATTTTACACTGAGTAACCAGATGTCTTGTCTTTCACCTGGATTAGAGACACTTAAGATGAGCTTTTATCTCAGTGCTTATAAAATCTCACGTACATGTTCATCTGCTACAGGTGACCACCTTTGGTTTGCTGTAAGTAAGGATCTGCATTGTTTTCTGGCTTGTAGAAACTGACTGCCCTCCCAGAATAATTGCTTTGCACTCTGTGGAGTGATTTACTCCTTAACACAAGTTATATAATAAGTCATAATAATATTCCCATTAATGTGCAGAGGAGTTACTGTTGAAAGGCATGAGTGCAGCTAAGATGTTAGCTGAATTCATGAATATATGGCTCTGCACATTACACTGGATTTCTGAAAGGGAGGCTTCGGTATGACATTTCAAGTTGCCCTCTCTGAAGGTTAGGATCTTTGAATTACTTACATATATTATAATTGCACTTTAAAGAGAGAGTTTATATATGTTTGATGACTGGTGAGTACTTGACAATAATATATAGTGTGTCAGGGCCCAGAGTAAGATTTCAAAAGGACTCTTTCCAGTCATGTAGTGCTTTTGTGACCATCACAGGGAAATGATTTTAGACAGGCAAGTGTGAAGGGCAGAAGAGCCATGCACCGACAATTATCAGTTATGCTAAAGCCAAACTTGTCTTATTCTCACAAAACCTCTTTTTTTAAAAAAAAATAATCTTATTGCAGTCACAAGTTTCATGCATTTGATTTTACTAGTATTACACAGGATCTCAAAATGTGTTAAATAATTTAAACGATGCTAATGTTGAAGGTTAAATAAGGTACTGACAAGTTTCTCAGTTCAGTCCTTTTTGTGCATTTTGCTGTTTGAGATGATATGGAAGTATCATGATTGTCTTCAACAGTTAAAGACAATGGTCTTTAAAGATGTTAGCTATCAACTAGAATTCAGCACTGAGTGCCAGATGAATACTTGTTTTTCTTTCCATTGCCTTTTTTGCTCTTTCTCTCTCCTGGAGCATGGTGATCTCACTTACCTCTCTCATTTTTCTCTTTCACAGTTGTCAGAATTGTACTGCATGTACCAAACATTACAGATTTGGAAAACCAAAACATTAATCAGTCACATTAATCCATGCAATTTCATGCATCTGTTATATGAGAAGGTAAAAAGGACACAACTTCACAGCTCTTTTCCACAAGAGTTGTGCAGAAAATGCAAAGCAAGAAAAACATCGCTTAGCATTAAACAGCTATGCCTCTAGAATATTGACTGCAACATAACCTCTTGTTTGGTTCTGCTGTGAGTCTGCGCCAGCAAGTGAGGGAACACACTTAGTACTCTTCTTGTGAAAGAGGATCTCAGTTCCTGGTAGGGGAGGAAGCACAATGCTCTCCATTGAGTCTTCTGTGGCATTTCTGAAAACTGCCCACAAGCACAGCCTATTCCCTTGGGGAAAACACTACCACCCCTAGCAGGGATCCCCTCTGCAGCATCCCAAAAGGCCAAACAGCCAGAGAGTGAACTTCATTCTACCTGAAAGCTAAGCATCCCGGAGAGAAGGACCGAGAAGAGCAGGACTAAAATAACTGGTGTCTAAAAAAAGCCCACTGCAAACTTACTACTGAGAAAATGTCAGGATTCAGGATTTCCTGGAGTCTTCAGCCAAGCACTGCTCTGGTTCAGTAGAAACAGCAATCTAAACTGTGCAGTATGATTATTGTATTGCTATGGTGCATGGCATTATACTGCAGAAGAAATATAGTCATAGAATGGAGGAAAGGAAAAAAAGATGGAAAAAACACATAAAGCCCCTAGGAGACTTAAATCAGACAAGGACTCTCACTGGAGTCAGTGTAAATCCTTGTCTAGAAAGCAGGTAAATGGCAGAGAGCAGTGAAGTAACCTCCAGTGAAATTTAAGCAAATAAAATCAGTCCTGCATTTTTCCTTTTTATCTGTGAAAGACAACTTTTATTTAACTTGGCAGGTTTTGAATTCCTAATGCATTTTTGCTTAATGCTACTGAGATTTGAATTCTTTTGCCCCAAAATGCAGAGTGTGTGGTACACTGGTGTTTGGTCAGGGCAACATTAACTCAGCCTTGCCAAAAAGAGGTTTATTGAATTTCCACTTCATTGCATCGCTTTGGATGTGGAGCTTGACTGACCAAACCCTTCACCTCATGTGACCTAGATAGGATGTGGATAGTCTTTGTATTGTCACCCATTTAGAGAAAGAATTTTTTATAAAAACACTCCAAAGTCCATTTTTCACCTGCTGTAGCTGCTCTGAGTATTTTGCTGTTCCCCATGAATGAAAGTTAATGTTGTTTAACCTTACAGCATCTCAGAGGTGACTCTTAATTCATATGGATGAGGTCTTTCTTTGGTTAGCAAAGTAAATTTGGCTTAAAATCGGAACATGGAACTATTACCATGAAAAGACCCTGAAACAGCTGCCTATAAAATCCAGTTCTAAAAAAGATTTTCTAACCAAAGGAAGACTATGCTTGCAGATGTGTAATTGCAAAAGTAAACTTGGTCTGTGCCTGAAAAAGGTAATTAACAATTGAGCCAATTTCTGTAATATAAACAAGAATAACAAGACTGCTTTAAAGAAATTAATCCTTAGCAGGAGTTATGAGCATCCCCTATTATTGAACAGTCTAACACTGTAAAATCAGGATTCACTATTAGTTTTTCATAAACTTTCCACTGATTGTCTTGCAAGTTTTGCATATTTAATATTTATAACTGTAAGAGGCAATTTGAAAGTGTTCTTTACAAACTGAAGGCTAGACTTCCAGTGAAGTTTTTTTCTGAAAAGCAGTAGAACAAATAATAGTGCAGGAATACCTACAACATAATAAAGTCATAAATAATAGATAGCACAAAATTTTCAAAATTATTACTTGTAACCAGGCTTGTGCATTTGTGCAAACTGATAGCTGTAACAGAATTTAAGTAAAGGTTTTGACACTATCTCACATAATATCCCAAAGGCAAGCTAGAGAGTTATGATCTGCGCAGAACTGCAGGTAAGTGCAGAAGTACTTGGGCAATCATAACCAAAACAGAGGTTTGGGGGAGAGAAAATAATTGCTAAATGAAAGGATCAGGTGGGATTTCAGAGATCTGTATAGGCTCTGCTACTGTTAAGAGTTTCATGTATGATTTTAATGATGGAATGGGGCATTCATCCAGAAGGTTTTCTGGGACTGCAATTTGGGAGATCCCGACAAGCATACTCTCTAGTTTTGTATGCTGAATTCAAGAAATAGATGGACTAATTGAGGAATCTAATGGAGAGAAACATGAATTATCTAAAAATATGAAAACTAGTAAATGAATGACATGTTTGGATTAATTTAGTCTGGAGAGGAGACTGATGCTAAACTTCAAATGGGATATTTAGCTTAGAATAAAAATTTAAATTTTTAACTTAAGTTAAAAACCTTAACTGGAAGGTTCGAATACGAAGGATATGAAACCTGTATCGTTGTACGTCTTTAAGGAACAGATCAGATAAACACCAGTCGGGAATAAAATTACTATAGCTGGTGCTGCTGTGAGCAGAAGACTTCTGATGTTCTCTTTTTAATGATAGTTTGAAAACAATGATTTTTTTAAAAAACATTTTGATGAAGAGTGACCTTAGGAAAGAAAACTTTTATTTTCTATATTTGCATTTTCATTTGCAATAACTGGGATTTGACTCCAGGGAAAATCATAGATTCATAAATGTTATGAGTAATTGGTGAAGGACTTGTACAAAACCATGATTTCCATTGCAGTTGGTGGTCTTTCCTGTAGCATCAGGGCCAAAAAGCTGATGCACTCCCACCTCAGGCAATAATACTATGGCTGCCACTTGAATTTTTATGACCTCTTCTGAAAACTGCAGTTAAGCCATAGGACCCAGCTAGGCATGAATCCTACTGGGCCGATAGCCATGCCTTGCATGTTTGTGTTAGACAAAGGATGCAGGCAGAATGCCACAGCCAGCTAGAAGAGATTCGAGAGCACATGAGCTCCTGCCTGTGTCACCTCTTCTGGGACAACATGTACTCTAGATGTATGTGAATAAAATTGTCCTTTGCTGTTTTATGTTTAGTTTTCAAAGTTTGTGCTTTGGGGCTCAAAGATAGAACAGGAATTATTAGAAAGCATTGCTTCCATTGTCTTTTTCACAAAATATACTATAAAATCCAGAGAAAATTGGACAGCAATTTTTATGCTTCTCACTTTTTTTTCTCTCAGTCCTTCGTCTAACTTCCTGGGTTTAATGGGTTGGAAAGCAATGGAATGGCAGGATGTCAACACTCAGTCAAAACTGAAGAGCAGAGAATTTACTGCATGCATTTGACACATGGTTCAGATGGTAGGCTCTAAATCGCTTCACCTCACAGGAGTGAATGTCTCCTTAATGAGGCCAAGAATTTATCCTTCCTAAGTGCAACTGCTTAATTATTTTATAAAGGCATTTCAGGTGAGGACACAAACTCTGAATTACTGAATTACTACTTCTTACTGCATATGTTATGAATGCAAATTTTACAAAATAAAGAGAAGCTCTTTTACTGTCAAATATGATAGTATTAACAATAGGCATGGTCCCTGGCTGAAATAAACTACTGTTGATATTCAAAGGATCAGCATAATTTTATTCTGCCGGGCTAAAACTGCTTATCACTACTGTGTGGGTGCAAAAGGAATTGCCTGTGCCAAAATTTCAGCTTAAGTGATCTTAGCTGATTCAGAAGGATTCCTTCAGAACATAACAGTAACAGATGACCCTCTTTTACTTTCTCTATGAGTATATCTAGATATGTCTATAAAAACCTATAAACACATTAGCCTGTGAGAAGTACCTGTCAGCAGCATGACTGCTGCTGACTGCAGAACTCTGAAGTCTCTTCCTACATGTCACGTCACAGAAATAATGTTAGAATGATGTTCTAAAAATCACCTTATTCTGATTTTAAACTTACTGTGATCAGCGAGAAAAATAATATGATTAAGAAATAAAAAATGCTTTACCGTTATTCGCCATCTTTAAAATGTGTTTATTTTACACTCTTAAAATGAGCAGCAAGGCATAACTCTACAGAAATATGCTAATTGTTAGCAAGCTTCTTGATTTTTAGAGACATCTACATTTCAATTAAGAACTCATTAAAGATCACATTAAAGCCCTTTGTTGTCCATGATGGCCAGCATATTTTGACCTGATTCACTTTTTATATTTTAAGAAGATTATTCTCCAGTCAGAAGTAAAACAAACCAACAGTTTTTTTAAGTATAGGAAAAGTTTCAGTTTTAATGTCTGTCAGTGTAGCTGACACAGCAGATCACTATATTTGATTTAAAATGCTCAACACTCTAAGTAAACATGGGAAGTAAAGGTACTACATAAATAATGACATTATTTCTACTGGGTATTAAACAAGATGCTAATATAGAACATTTTCAAATGTTTAAATAAGATTTGAGATGCAATATTTAAATAACATGAGTAATGGAAAAGCATAAAGAGAACATGATTCTAACTTCACATTTTCTCCTGTGTTTATTTTTCATGGACGCTGCAGTGCACAGAAACTATGTGCACAGCATTTGCACAGAGGATGGCACTGACTGCTCCATGACACATAAAGAAGAGAAGCATTGTGAGTGGCAATATCTACATTTGGCCCAGGATACTCACCCAGGGGACAAATGAAGCGTCTTCAAGGCAGAAAAGCTGGCTTCCAGGCCTAAGCATATATGAATCAGTGCTGTCAAGAGCCCTTACAAGGCAGTGCCCCTCTTTTTCTTCCCAAATCTCTGCCATCCTTTATTCTGTCCCAGATGTCCTTTCACAGCTGCCCAGTTGCGCCTGATTCATGTTTGTAATACTCTAAATTAAAAAACTAGTAATTAAAATTAAGCCCCTTTTGCCCATATTACTCCCAGCCTGTACACGGTTCCATCTGCCCGTTCCCAGTCCCCTTCTTGCTTTTAAAGACTCATTAGCATGTGATCTTGTCTCTGCCAGGGTTCCCCAGTGCCATCTGCTCCTTTCCTAGATGATCAGTCACACCCAGGTCACTGTTTATCATGCTCAAAAATCCAACACATTTTCTAAGCATTGGTTTTGGAAGATGCCTTTGTAATTCTCTACCAAAGTCAACTCCTATCAGCCTCTTCCCACATTGTCAAGCCCGTAGAAATGACACTGGTGCATAGGTGGTCTGAGTATTCCCAGATCTGTTAGGCGTTTGTGGGAGCAGCATACTGGTATCCCTCAGGCATATGCTGAGGGATAGCACATGCTGTGTTATCATTTGTTTAAAGCAGTTAGCTTCTCTTGCAATGACCAAAGACTAAAGTAACACCTTCCCAAACCTGAGCATCCTCTTTGTGGAAGAACTTTGTATCTATCTTAATTCTTCCAACACAAAAATACTAAGTTCATGTTATATGGCTTGGAAGAGATTTCAAAAAATACCTTTTTCTTACATTTTCTCTATTGGTTCTCCCAGTAACTTTCATGCATGTTATATTTGCAAAGAGGAGCAGTAAGCAGCATAATGCCAAAAAATTCATTTGGGAAAATAACAATAGTGTATCACTTGTGTTTATCAGAGAAAATATGTTGTAGGGACAACTGTCCCAGCCTCTTTTCTGATATTTGAGCAGAGAACCCAGGCGGGTGACCTGCAATACTACAGGGCCCTTCCCTTGAGTGAAATGGAACTTGCTGTAATTTTCCATGCCCACCTGCTTTCCCAGGAAAGATCAGGGTTCTCTCTTCAGTAACTTGGACTTTAAAAAATGTCTGGACATAACACTGAAATCCAGGAGATTCATGCCCCAACATCTTCACAGTGAGCTTCACCATGAGCTTTCTGCTCCATACTGTGCTGCATTAGCCCTGCTTTAGATAGCAATTGGATCAGACTGGGAAAAATCCAGGAGCATTGTAAACCTGTTTCTCTAGGTTTATGCAGCCATACACTTAACACAGGGCAGTGACTTTTACTACTGAGAATTACGGAGTTTCTCCCTTTTAAGATCCAACTCTGCAATACTGGAAGAAAGTTTTGCTCCAAAGCATGTAAAATGGGCTACATAATTTGAGACCAATGAGTACAAATGTCTACAAAGACTTAAAAAACACCCCTGATCAAATAAGCTTTACTTATGTTTTTGTGTGACTTGTTGCTGGCTATGAAATCTATCACGGCAAATGTGGCAGGTCTTTAAACTTGAAAAGATGTTCATTCTCCTCAGTGGAGGCTACCCTTGATGGGATCTGAGAGTGAGGTGGGGAGAGCTTGTTCCCTGTAATTTGTACACATTCAAACCATCAACGTGTAAATATTTTCCGGAATGATGTCAACTCAAAAGCATATTTTTTACTTTATATTTGAACTTCTTCAATACAGCAGTGTTTTGACAATATACATAGGGTTACTGATGCCATCTGTAAAGTGCAGTCATTGTGTCACAGTTGCAACTGCCTTTAGTATTAATGAAACCTAGCACCTAAACTCAATTATGTTGTCCTCTCCTCTTCCCCAGGTTGAGCTAATATACATATAAATTTCCTAGAAGTACTTTTTGAATCCTCCTTTATAGTAGTATGACTTCCTTGATGTGCTTCTCCTTCAATTTGTCTGAAATTGATCTAAAAAGAAAAATAAAGCCGAAAACCTCTTTTATGCTTTTAGAGAAATAATTTACAGCCATGTTCCCCCATACTAATCAAAACCTTCCACTTTTTTTCTCTAGTAATTTATTGTTTATTATAAAGAAATAGTAAGACTATGGATTCATGCAACATTTTTGTGAATGTCATTATTTGACAAACAGAACCTTAGAAAATATGAACTGCGTACATCAGCTAGAATAGTTCAGACATGGGATATACCCAAGCACATATGTTAGTTTCTTTAGCCCAGCTATATACTTAACTGTGAAGCTTAACTGTGAAGGCAGAAAAATAGGACAATATATTAAGCCCCAGAAAATCACTTATGATGAAACCAATGATTCCAGATAGGAATATATTTACTTTCAAAAACATCCAAAGAACAATCTGAAGTGCTTTATTTTGGAATTAACTTGCCATATTAGGGTTTCCAGAGACAGTTGGAAGACATCTGATATGACGTTTTGTCTGACTGATGACTCTGCCTGAAATCTCAAGCAAATGAAGGGGAAGATAGGGTAAGGGCGTTTCTAACATGCAAACTATACTGCACAGATTTTAAACCCAAGAGAAGCCCTCAGATGAGCCTGTTGCTGTGAATGGGTTTGGATCTTAGTTGTGAATTTACTCCTCTAGACCAACTAGGCATTATCATCATCATCATCATCAATATTTTTACCCCATATGAGTTGAGGCAATTGCCTTTGTCTTAGACTTGACTGCAGTAGCCAGTGTCAGCTGGGTCTCATTTACTCATGAATGCTGCCACGTATTATGGTTTCTGGGTTGTTCTGGAAACTACAAGTTGGAGCTTGCATCCTAGTATACCACTTCTAAAATGTTACTACCCGGAATTGTTACATGACTAAAGGACGAGGCAGGCTAGAGGAAAAGCAAGTCACTAAAAAGCTATGTAAGAATTCCTTATATGGGAAGGAATTTCTAGGAAGTGTTATCTCAGCTGCTTAACCTCATTACTTCATATTTAGTTTAAATGTCAGCATGATTGTTAAATTTAACATTTCCCCTACTCTGCTATGACAGACTAGAATCTTGTTATGATTATTTTTCAGAGATTTACAGGTAATGATCCTGTATAAAAGGATCTTTTGGAGAAACAAGAAGCTACACAACGTAACAGCATGGTTAATTACAAACTCTTCTTGTCATAATGCTGGGCCTGTGTAATCTATGCTAAATACAAATGATCAGTGCAAAGTAGTTTCATCAGGGTGAAAAGAAGAGGAAGTGATGGAAGTAATCAAAAAAGGAGTGAATTCTTTTGAAAAGACAGTGAACTGACATTTAGAGGATATGAAGTATAATAGAAGAAAGGTAGTAATTGCATAAAATCCTCACGTGCTTGCCAGTTCCCCACTATGTTGACTAGCTGTACCATGACTTACTGTGCAGCCTTGAACATGAAGGATAAATTGCATTCACCTTCCTGGTGCTGTCTTAATCATTCTTTGGTGTTTCAAAGCAAGAGAGGAAACTGATTTAATGGGAAACTGGTCAATACACTATGGGAGTACATAAATACTTCCCTTGACCACAGAAGCAGTATTATCAAAATATATAAAAACACCAATAATACAGAGGTACTCAATAAAGGAAAATACATTTCGGGAGCAATGAGGCTGACATACTCAGTTGATGCTCAAGCAGCAAACATCGAATACTTAAGTGCAATGGGGGAAAATGTGTGTTAGCAGACAAGCATATTTTGTGGTAAACCCTTCTGAATGCTTTTTAAGAAACTTTATGTTGAATGATAGACTTTGATTTCTTTTCAGAAAAAAAAATTCCTCTTCAAACAAATTTTTAATGGGCATATCTTCACGATATTTTTTCATCCAAACATACATTAAATGTACTTGAAAATCCCTGGACTGAATATAATGGAGGCTGGAGCCTCTGTATTCACTTACAGAAGATGCAGAAGAAGTTGACACTCCATGCTGTTACATGTTGCCTTGTCACTGCTCCTTGGTCTCTCCCAGCAAGACCCTTTCTAGGATGGATAGATAATTCAGTCTCTATAACCACCACACTGTGCAGGCAGCTATCAGGACATGGTAATTGCCTCTAATAATTTCACAAGATTCAGGTGGGTCTTAGCAAAAACACCAGTATAACATACATGCTAAAATGAATACTGCTGCACAGAAGAGTGGAGCAAATCATATTTTGGAATGTGGGCCCCCTAAATGTAGAAATGAGAAGGATGATTTTTATTTTGCTAAAGCTGTGTCTCCCAAACCTGTATTTGGGTTGCTGATGAGAGTTACCTCACAGTTAAAGGCTACATATTTAAATGTAGCAGTTCCTGCTCACCTGAATTTTTGTTGACCTTGGTGAGAAAAGGCAGGTGAGCTAGAGCTGTTACTGTATGGCTATTGTTTTTTAGGAAAGGAGTGGACATTGATAATGCTGAGGACAAGGCTCCTCTGGAGTAACTACATACCCGTCTGCCTGCCCATCCCCGTTTGTAAGGCTAATTTATAGGCTCGTACCCTGGTAGATTTAAAAATATTTGTTCAGAGAAAGATTGTCATTATCCTATGCAAACATTAAAATGGAAGTGAGCATATAGAATAAATATTCCCTTTCCTTAGCCTGAAGGTATGACTCGATAAAAATGCAGTCCTTGCACTTGGGAAATGTATAATCAGTGCAAGGTTAAGTGAGGAGAGACAAATTCCAAAGAGGCAGAAGGGGGATTGTTGAAGCCTAGGCAGGGTTTCACACTCAGCTTATTTTCCAGAAGAATTGTATTATATCCTTTCAAAGCCACTCCATTCTGCACTACCTGGGGCTATGCCTGTGTAAGACCCATGGTCCAATGCAATGTTATATGCTTTAGTGACAGACTAATCTTGAACAAAAGCTCAGCATTTTCTGGGAGAGTTGGTACAAATGCACATTATTAAAATTTGATACTTAGCTGGTTTTGTACTATGTGGGATGAAAAGAGGAGAATACATCCTACAAATTAAAATGATAAGAGTCTGGTCATTCTTACCCACAATCAAAAACTAAGGATAATAACTTGAACGGAGAAGAGGTCTGAATATGTGTGCATGATATGCTTTGCTCGTAATGCAAGAAAAGAATCAGTATTAATGCAGCTATATCACATGCATCTCACTGAAACAATGCCTATGGATGATGATTAATATCAGCTGTGATCATGTGGGCTTTTTTAGTTTGTTCAAATTCACATGATATTTACCTACCCTGCTTTCCAAACAACAGACTGTCACTAATTTAGTGTGTGAGGCCTTTCCTAAGTGAAGTGATGTAGGTATACCAGACTGTGAATATTTTTAGCTATTCTATTCTGACACCACTCACATATACTATTAAGGCACTGTAAACATGCCTTTGTGTGAAGTAGTTCTCTCCAGTTTGAAAACTTCAGGCACAGTAGTCACTATATATATGCATAACTCATGAAATTCAACAAGCCCAAGTGCATGTGGGTCAGGGCAAGCACAAGCACAAGCACAGGCTGGGCAGAGAATGGATTGAGAGCAGCCCTGAGGAGAAGGACTTGGGGGTGTTTGTTGATGAGAAGCTCAGCATAAGCCGGCAATGTGCACTTGCAGACCAGAAGGCCAACCACATCCTGGGCTGCATCAAAAGAAGCGTGGCCAGCAGGTCAAGGGAGGTGATTCTACCCCTCTATTCCGCTCTCATGAGAACCCACCTAGAGTACTGTGTGCAGCTTTGGGGTCCCCAGTATAAGAAGGACATGGACCTGTTGGAGTGAGTCCAGAGGAGGACCGTGAAGATGATCAGAGGACTGGAGCACCTCTCCTATGAAGACAGGCTAAGAGAGTTGGGGTTGTTCAGCCTGGAGAAGAGAAGGCTCAGGGGAGACCTAGTAGCAGCCTGTCAGTACTTAAAGGAGGTCTACATGAAAGGTGGAGAGGGACAATTTATCAGGGAGTGATAATAAGAAGAAATTATTTACTCTGAGGGTGGTGAGACACTGGAACAGGTTGCCCAGAGAAGTTGCGGGTGCCCCATCAAGGAAGTGGCCTTGAACACCTGGAAGTGTTCAAGGCCAGGCCGCATGGGGAAACCTGATCTAGTGGAAGGTGTCCCTGCCCGTGGCAGGAGGTTGGAACTAGATGATCTCCAACTCAAACCATTTTATAGTTCTGTGGTTCTATGCAAGTGGGAAACTGTGCAGAGCAACCAACTAGCATACTGCAAACCCACTCCCCTATCTCACTGCTTCTCTGTGCAAACTCTGAGCAGTAGGATGCAAGCAGCCAATACAACCAAGTATTTGTAGCTTAATGACTTACTGCATGTGGCCATCATCATGCACATACTAGCTGTGAATCACATAATTTTCACATTGATTTGGAAAAGGCAGATTGAAACCATTGTAATGTAACCAGTGTACTCAATTATTATTGGCTAAACTACATTTCATTGTACACCCATAACCTAGCATACATACTCTTAATTTAATACTTAGGAAAGTTGACTCCTGGGTGCCTCCTTGACAGGCCACATCTATACCAGAAATGTTTTTTAGCTGTTGTTCTCCAGAGTGCTGCAGGATAGTCTGGTTTTGGTCATTCTTACTATTATGAGTAAGACCAAATGGCACAGAAATGAACATCTAGAGACCTGCCTACACAGCTGTTTCCATTGCTGCAATAAGTGGTCATATTGCAGCAGTGTTGTGTATGGATGTAATGTTAGCAAGGGCAGTAAAAGCTCAAGTAAGAATCAAGAATTTAGTGAAATACAATTTAGTTGAACTAGACTGAGTCTAGCATTAAGTACTCATCCAAAGAACACAAAGTGCATAGAGCACTACCCCGGGTCTTTTTACAAAGCTGGCTACAAGCACAATTCCTGCGCTCAGAGAGAAAAAGGCTGGTTGGGGAAAGGGAAGTCCTGGTTCCTGCAAAGGCTTGGCAACAATCGGGTCAAGACCCACTGATTTTCAAAAAGACACATGGTGTTTTCAGGACACATGGTGCAGAAATACAGAGGTATAGTATGTTACATATATTTAGGTTTCTCAGCCTCTCTCAATGACTTGTTAAAAGCAAACAGACAACATTAAAATTTCAGGGCTTTGGCTTTCCCCAGCTGGTCAGAGGTAAAACGCTAAAACAAGTTTGGTCAGCTGACCATCTCAGAGATTCACTTAAGATGAAAAAGAAGTAGCAAAACCAAACAACAATTATCTGCCTCTTGTTTTGCCTCATCTGTGGCTGGAAGTGAAAAGAGTATTGAGATGACAGAATGTTTGTTTATTTATTTATTTAAAAGCAGAAGGTCTTTGTCACCAGATGCTGTGTTGCGTTTGTGTTGACCTGTTTTCTCTGACTTGCCATTACTTGTCAATATTCCTATTTTCCTATTCTAATAAATAACCTGTGTGGATCTTACCCAGAGAGACATGGAAGTCAGAAATACTAATAAACCTCTGAAAGAATGGTTTGAATGCTTAGAAAAGCATACTATTTGCAGAATCATAAAGTAATCAGGTTCACATCCATTAAAGAAAAATTCTGCTTCTTATTAATTTGACCATTTTGAACTCGACAGCAACCTTTGACTGATGAAGTGAGGTAATGCTCTTTTCCAGAGCACAGAAGTCATTGTCTGATCATGTGTGGAATCACGGCTGCATCCACCTTCCCATGCCAGTTGTAAAGCCTGTCATTAGAAGAAGCAGCATGTGGCTGGGGTTTCCACCAGATACATATAAAGGAGCAAAACCAGCAAGCTCCTGGGAAAAACAGAAAACTTGGCAGGCTTGCCTGAGATAATTGTTGTTTTTATGTTTTTTCTGGTCTAGCCTGAAGCAGAAATAAACAGAAACAATACACAAAAACTGTGTAGCTACTCTATTTCCAACCTAGTTTTACAATCTCAAGAAGTCTGTGTAGGTTTCAAAGAATCATCAGAAAGTACAGATGCTTATCTCAACAGCACCTTGGACACTCTCAAAGCTTATCCAGCAGAATGATTCCTGTGTGGCTGCTGAAAGGTCAGCTCTGGAGGGATTTTGGAGTTCTCCTTTCCCAATGAAAGTACAATTCAGGAATATTGTGTAGAGCTACAGTTTATGTTTACCTGAAAAAGGAGTCTGAGTACTATCCCTTCCTTTCTATTTGCATTCCACATAAATATTAGTATTTATGTATTAATATCTTCAAAGCACTTTTTAGGTATTAGCTGAGTTTGTCTTTCAATGCATATCAGTATATCATTAAAAAAATTCTGGCACATTATCCAGTCTGCCTGTGAGAATTAGGTTGTGCACGGACAGGCTGGAAAACCAGAAAGAGGTAGGATTTGCCCTTCTAAAACGGTGCATATCTGGCATGCACAGGGAACCCATGTGTGATGTGCCCATGAGAAATCTTCAGCAAAAACAGGTCTTTAAAGTAGTGCTGTTGGCTTGAAAAATAAGTCTGCAGTCCAGCAAGCAGTTGGACCAATGACTGGACTGCATAAGATGGAACTCCTTGTTTGCACAGTATTACAGTTGTGCTTATATGTTCTCAGAATCAGGGTCCAAATACAACTGCTAGAGTGAGGTTTTAGCATGAATGGGAAATCAGTAGCTCTTAAAAAACATTTGAAATAAAAGTCTCATGATCTCACTCCATTTTCCAAGCTTGACATTTATTAAAGCATGATAAATATTATTATGCTTTAATAATATTTAAAGGGATTTAAAGGGATAAAGGAAAAGGTGAGCTCTTCGACTTTCCCACATTGACTTTTATGATAGGTATATATATAGGTATGAATTGGATGAAAATTCTGCCTCATTCACAATATTAAAAATAACTCAACAAATTAAGAGCTGTAGTGTTTTGTTTTTGTTTTGTTTTGTTTTTGTTTTTTTGGTTTTTTTTTTTTTTTTTATTAAGGCAAGTAGCCAAGTGCCATAAGCACTATGAAGGGCAAGTTCTTAAAAAGTCCCTAAGGCTTTAAAAATCTAAAAATCCCCTAAGTACTTAAAAACTGCCTTCTGCTTGTGCTGGGAAGTGACATTGCTCATGCCAATTGTACAGAGCAAAGGGTTAGAAAAACTGCAGCAGGGTCAGATCCATGTGTGGTGGCTGGAGACCGTGCTAGCCAGCTGTGAAGAGCAATGTGGTGCTGATGGCTGGATCCAGCATCAGAGTTGCTGGAAGGCCATGACTCTGGGCAGCTTTTTCAATAGTTACAGGGTCAGGGGCTTTAGCAGGGAATACCCTTGCTCAATGTCCAAGTTCAAGTATTCAGGGAACATGTAACTTGGGTTTGGCACCTTGTAACACTGGCAGGTGCCTTGGAAAGGAGCCTTGCTGAAGGATAGCTCCCCACCTTTTCCTTCTCCCATCCAGAATGCTAAGCTTTCTAACAAATCACGTGGTCTTAACTCGCAAAGATGTTCAGTGAGTTTCCTATACTGCTGTGTAAATTTGTAGATCTTCCCTGTGACATTACTTTCATGTCTGTGACCTAGCAGTAGATGCTTTTGTTCTAGCTGTATGGAAACTTGGCATCCAACATTTTAAGCCAGCATGTTCTGTGCTCATGGCCTCCTTCATTTCTCTTAACTTTCCTGCCCATGACGGCATACAGCTTGTGAAATTACCTTCACTAGCCATAAAATCTCATTGTTCTCTTCTGCAAATGAATGGAAAACCACAAAACATTTCTTGAAAATAAACAGAGGGAAAGGCAAAACCATTTGGTATCAAACCATGGCAAGAAATGCTGATCAGACATTCAACTCGTTGAGTGTGGGGCTGGAGCTGTAGAGCTGGCATGGTAGAATTATTAAACTGTCGGCCCAATCTGGACTTGGCAAAGGAAATGGAATGGCCAGTTCATGGCAGGGAAGGGTTGAAATCTCTCCCTTAACTTTGATGAAAGACCTCAGGGTAAATGCCTTGAGTAAAGGCTTTTCCAAATTTTCAGAATTTGGCTTTCTGTGAGAAATCACTGGGATATACTGTGCTATGCTGCTGCATGAATATTTCTAGGAAAGTTAAAAGAAAGGAGCTCATGGGAAAAGACATATAGAAAAGAAAAGAGAAACTTTCCTTCTAACATCAACCATGTGATTTTCCAGTGGACTGCTGTGCAGAATTTCCACTTTCAGGATTATGATTGTAAAATGTGCCCCCTTCATATTTCAGAGTTTCAGTTTTAGCTAAGAACTCCTCAGCTATAGATCATAAAATGGTTAGAGTTGGAAGGGACCTTAAAGATCATCGAGTTCTAACCCCCCTGCCATGGGCAGGGATACCTCCTACTAGACCAGGTTGCTCAAAGCCTCCTCCAGCCTGGTCTAGAATGGGGCGTCCACAACTTCTCTGGGCAACCTGTTCCAGTGTCTCACCACCCTCACAGTAAAGAATTTCTTTCTAGTGTCTAATCTCAATCTCCCCTCACTCAATTTAAAACCATTACCCCTTGTCCTAGAGGGGCAGAATCACCTCCCTTGACCTGCTGGCCATGCTTCTTTTGATGCAGCCCAGGATGCAGTTGGCTTTCTGGGCTGCCAGCGCACATTGCTGGCTCATGTTGAGCTTCTCATCCACCAGCACTCCCAAGTCCTTGTCCTCAGGGCTGCTCTCCAGTCATTCTCCGCCCAACTTGTATTTGTGCCTCAGATTGCCATGACCCAGGTGCAGGACCTTGCACTGGGCCTTGTTGAACTCCATGAGTTTTGCACAGGCCCACCTCTCAAGCCTGTCCAGGTCCCTCTGGATGGCTTCCTTTTCCTCCAGAGTGTTGACAGTGCAACACAGTTTGGTGTCGTCCGCAAACTTGCCGAGGGTGCACTCTATCTCACTGTCCATGTCACTGACAAAGATATTAAACAGCACTCCAATCATAACAGCCATCCCACCAAGTCTCTGTGATGCCAATAAGATCATAGCCCTGGAGATGTGTGCACATCTAACTCCTCTTGCTTGTCCCTCATGCTACGTGCATTTGTGTAAAGGCACTTCACCAGGGTGGCCAATGGAGCTAACTTACTGGCTGCAATGCCTGCATTTCCTTTGTGCTGCTCTTCAGATGGCCTTCCTTCGAGGTGTTTTATCTGTGACTCCCTGATTTCTATTGCCTCAGGAGCTCCTGGCTTGTCCCCATAAGGCTTTGAGTGTGTTGCAGCGTACCCACCATATCTCAGAGCAACAGGTTGAGGGCCTTTGCTAGTGACCCTTCCCTCAGATCTTGGCCCTCATCATCCCCATCATCCCTTGGCCCTCATGATTAAGCTTTACTCTTTGGAAGTGCATTTTTAATCTTTTTGTTTGGTAAGTCACGGTTTGCTAATTTTCAGATTTGCCTTTGAGCTCCTGTCTAGATTGTGCAAGTCCTGATGGCAAGTGAGGTCTGTAGCTTTTATCCATGGACATTGCTAGACACTACAGCTTTCCCTATACTCTGCATCACCTGGACACATGCTCATATTTCCCCTGACTGTGGCCTCATAGTTTTTCTTGCAAAAGTCACAGAATTCTTGGATTGAATCTATATTGGAAAAAGCCTGTCTCCTGACTGCATGCACAAGTTTAACACATTGGCACCCTGAATCAACAGACCCACATAGTGCTACAGTATTATAGCTGCAAAATAATGATATAACCCATATACTTAACCTTTAAATGCTATGTTTGTAAGGGATTTGTAGATGTAAGATTACATCTTCTAAATCAGTGTGTGCTACTTAATTGATCTGCAAACATGTGGGAAAAGCTAGTTTAATAAAGATCCTGTCAAGTAAGAATGTTTGGGGTTTTTTTGTTTACTTATTTTGATGTCCTTGTCTTATACAGTGGGGAAAATAAGATCTAGATTATAAATCCATTTCCTATTCCAAAAAGCTTTCTTAAATCATCTGAAGTTGTTACTTCAAACAAGTGTCCTAGTTTGAGGTAAAACAGAACCAATTTTCTGTTCAGTAATTGTACTTTAGAAGAGCTAAGAGCTAAGCCTCTTCTAACTAACTGAACTCTGAAATTAATTTTGTGCAGAAACTGTTCGCTCTTAGAGTGATAAGACCTATGTTTATAGTTAATGCCAAGGAATGGTATTCAGAGATGCTTTTGCTTATATGTATTGCTATAACAACCAAGGTCAGCTAACTTTGTTATTTGCCCCATTAGAGGGTTGGAACAGGAAAAGCGTAGACGGGTTGCACCTGTGGGGAGAAGCAGACAAGACAGGTGACCCAAAACCGACCAAGAGTATTCCATCCCATCTGCCCCATGCTCAGTATAAAAGCTGAGAGATCAAAGGGTCAGCTCTCTTTCTTCAATGAACGACATCCAAGGAAGACTCTCTACGTTCATCTGCCTTTGATCCTGATTCAAGCATTCCTGACCCCACCTCTGGAATCCAGCTCCCATCCATAGCTGAGTCCAGTCTAGGACTGTGCCCGCTGGTGATGCGATTATCATCCTGTGAGATTGATATGGTTTGTATATATTGTATATTATTATTATTGTCGTTATTATTAATAATAATAATAATTTATTAATATTGCCATTAAAGTAGTTTAGTTTTTTCCTAAACTTATAAATCTCCTTATATCTTCCTCTCTTCTCTTTGGAGAGAGAGGTGTGGGGAGACCATCTGTAATTCTTATTGGCCAGTTTGGCCCAAACCACAACAGCAACGCTTCTTAGAATGCTTCATCCTACTCAAATCTTTTGCAGATTATGAATACATTTGCTTGTTTAAACACTTTCCAAATGCCTATACAGAGTTAGACAGAATCTCTTAAGGTGAGCTGTGCTGAAAAATGTCATACCATTTGAAACATCATAACTAGTTTTAAAAATAGTCTCAATTTTTAAAAAGGAGTTTTTGTAATTTTGTAACTAGTAGTTCACATGACTCAGAGGAAGTAGAGGCTAAAAGAGATAAAACTAATTGATTGTGCATGTATCTTCAGCTACAAACTCACAAGGGCCTGGAACTGATAATAATGATATAGCCATTTGTCATAGGTATTGTGAGCATTTTTTGGCCTTTAGCTTGCTCTTTTTAATGACATTACTGACTGTTTGAGTCAATTGCACAGAAATGTAGTTCCGAGTGAGTTTTGAACTCTTCTAATGAGTCTGTAAGCTTCCCAGTGCCCAAATGAAGTAAAAATAATTCATGATGCTTCTAGAGATACAGGTAAAAACTGGAGGTTCTTACCACATCACTTCACTGCAGTTTTAAAACCATGTTTTCCTTCTTCACATATATTCTTTAGTTAAGGGTATTTAAATAGAGCCAGTGCTATCTAGTGTAATTATCATTCTCTATTAGTCTTGATGTAACATGATGCATACTGGAAAGGGGAAAATATTGGCATCATGCTTTTTTGTTGGACTTGGGCTTGGACTCAGGCCTTTATAACGCTTCTGCTTTCAGTTTCTGCTTTAAGCGACTTTCCTGAAACAGGGTTGGTAGGTCTGTGGCCTGCTTCTGAGTAGAAGGACACACATGGAGAAGCAGCAGCCTCCTCTGAAAGAATCACAGACTGATGATGTCTTCTCCCCTGCTCTCTCTTAACCCTTGCACAACTTTGATGAGCTGTAGGGCATTTTCTAAAGCATGCAATAACTTCAGCAGCACTAGTTACAGCTGTTAGGTTGGGTTTTTTATTCTTTTCTTCAAAAATAGCTCAGTCCTCAACAAATTGAGTTCTGAAAGCATTGAACTGTGCATTGAACTTGATGCATGGGAGTACAGATCTGCTCAGGTGGGTAGCAGCCTTTCTGTTTCATTTAATACAGGCCTGATGTTTTGTTTTTAATTGAAGCACTAACTAAAATCAATTGTAGCCTCTTTCCTTTTTGCCTGTTCATTTGCTGCAAGTGGGAAGCAGATTCTGAACTGAAAATACTCTCTTTTTTGTGTTTTAGTTTGCCATTGTTCTTTCAACTAGGTATTGATGAGTCATGATGACTTACACTTGGCTTCTGCAAGTGCTTTCATGCTCTCATTTCTCCTCCTTAACTCCTCCCTCCTTAAAATCCTCAGCAAATGTCATTAGTGCAGTATTCTGCCTCCTTCTTAGCTCATTAAGTAGCATAGATTCTGCAGGAAGAGGGAAGACTGGAACAGCTGACTAATTACTGTGAAAGTACATGGAGGACAGAGATGGGAACATCCATATCACTCACAAAATTACAGGTTGCAAGGTGGGAAAGGAAGAAGACAACATGAGCAAGACAGGGGTGAAGTCAGCAGCTGTTCACTTTGCTGTTCTCCCCCACAACCCCTTAGTCATGCTGCTCCGTGGCAGTGGTGTGACAGAGACATAAGGGGGCATGTCTCCTTCCATGCCTCTTCTTGTCCTCCCTTGGGAAAAAATTAACCATGCTATGCTTTTCCCGACTTCAGCTGAATGCTTGAGCATCCCTACCTTCTTCATCAGTGGGAAAGGCAAAGATACAATGAGAAATGATAGATTTGGTCTGAAATTATTTACTGCAGTCCGAGAAGGAAGCAGAAAAATAAGGAGATGAGTGTTTTCAGTTTTGCTCAAAATGATGTTTGTGTTATAAATCTTTATGGAGCTGTAGCAAGTTGATAGCAGCACCAAGAAATTAGCAGACCTTTCTGTGAGAGACATACAGCTGAAGCTTTGCCTGAATAGTTTAGTTGCAGACTGGGGATGTGGGAAGTGAGTGCTCTGCCTATTTTCAGAGGTAAAACTGCTCAGTGTCAAACTGTCATAGATTTGAGACCAGTACTTTGTACATAATCAGTCATTGTCCCTGAGCTGCAAATCACAAAGTGATGTGTTAGAAGTATTTTCACAAGGCAGGTTAGGGCCAACAAACGTTTGTCAATTTTTGCTCGAGACGTATTGGCTGGCTTATTTGTGAGAAGCTTCTATGAAGCATTTTTGTTAACGTTCAGGCAACATGTTGGCTGCTTGTATATGTATATTCCTGTGTGACTGCAATATATTTTTGTATCGACAGTCCTTCAGGGTTTCAGCAGTACATCCTGTTTATTTTGGCTTCCATGGAGATGGAATAATAAAGTTGTGTTTTGGTATATATGCATTTGTTGAGTTTAGCTCAAAGCTGAAGCTATGATGGGAAGAAAACATTACTATACTGCTGACCTCATATGCACATGACTTCAGGCTTCTAGAATGATCAAGTTTCTTTGCAAGGAGGGGTAGGCTTCCTGGGGAAAACTGATATTTTGACTATACTTGACGGGAGGGAAATTTACAACCCTTAGGAAACAGTGGTACTGTTAGAGACAATCCCATTTTGCTTGCGTTCTGGTGCATTCAATTGTTTGTGCTCGCTAGATCTGTCCGCAAGTGCAAGACGTTCTTCTTAAAAGTACTGAATTTTCCCTTTGTTACAAGGCAGCAGGGTGTTTTGTGGTTTTAGGGTTTTAGAACCAATACAAAATTTCAGAAAAAATATGCATTCCTTCGTTTAAAATACATGAATTCATTGCTTTCCACCTGGCCCATCTCCCCCCTGCTTATGAAATGATCCACTTCTCTGTATTTAGTATTTAGAGTCCATTGGTGAACCTTTTTACGCAACTGAAAAATATGTAGAGCGCAGGCAATCCTTCTCCCCACATTTTTAACCTTGGCAGCTCTTGCTTTCCCTCCTACTTACATTATCTTGGAACAATTTTAGTATGGTAGTGTCCTTCCTTTTCTTTCTCTCTCTCTCTTTCTTTTCTTTCCTTCTTTCTTTCCTTCTTTCTTTCCTTCTTTCTTTCCTTCTTTCTTTCCTTCTTTCTTTCCTTCTTTCTTTCCTTCTTTCTTTCCTTCTTTCTTTCCTTCTTTCTTTCCTTCTTTCTTTCCTTCTTTCTTTCCTTCTTTCTTTCCTTCTTTCTTTCCTTCTTTCTTTCCTTCTTTCTTTCCTTCTTTCTTTGAGTTTAAACAGGATCTCTTTCCCATTTTTGAGTGTCTACACACAAAACCTCTTGCTAATCTAACTGATTCAAAAATGATCTTTTATTATTTTTTCTCTCTGCTTTTTAGAAAGGCAGCCTCAGAAAATCAATTAACTTCTTAGAAATGGAGTGCTCTGTAGTGCTATCTGCTTTTTTCATCACTCTAACTAAACATAAATGCAGATTTTTCACTAAATATATGTTTCTATATACAAATATTATTTATTATTAAATAAAAATTTTAGCATAAACTATCTCAATTAATGCAAACACACTGGGCCTATCTGTGCGTTGCCAGCCATGCACTGTGTCCTTAACATCTGCTAGGCTCCATTTAAGTTGTTATTGTCCATATGGTATGGTCATGAAAGAATGACAGATCAGTGATGTAACTGCCTGCAATAGCTGCTGATGCTTGCAAACTGTTCACTCAATGAAAGCAAGAGATTATTCAGAATCATATTACGGAGAACAAATCTTTTCACTGAGCACTACGTTAATTAATTTTCTAGTATATGCATTACGTAACTTTGCCTGTGGTGCTCTGCTGCAACTGAGTGCAAGCTGTCTCACAGAAGTAGTAAGCAAGAAGAAATTAGCAAGGGAAGAATCTAATTCTAAATAAGTGTAAAAACCTGGGTTTTGACATGGGAAGATGCTTCAGTTACAAACCTCTGACACCAAGCTGCTGAATTAAGCTGTGCTAGCACTGCCGCTCTTGAATACAGTCCTACCCAGAGCTTTGGCATCAGGCTGGAAGGAAGGATTGAGCTGCATCCGTGCATGATGAGGGCCAGGGCTCTCAAGGGTCCCATGGATCCAAGGAGACCCAAAAAGCTTGGGGACAGGACTGAGCTTGGAGCTGTAGAGAGGGGCCTGCTAGCCAGTGGGAAAAGGAAAGGGGCCCTGGAAGGATAGTAGCCTCCTGGGTTGGCCTCTGCCTGCCCTCCATGTCACTCTGTCCCAGAAGCCCCCACGCTGCTGCAGCAGGGTTTGGCTTTCCAGAGGACCAGAAGGGCTGTGTGTGCAGTGGGAGCGCAGTGGGAGGGTTTTGGTGAGCCAGACAATCTGATGCGACAGCTGATTGTGTTGGTCATACCAAAACACTGCTGACAGCAGGTTTTGAGCATCCTGTCTTTTGTTCTATTTATTGTCCTTACTCTTCTGCAAAAATCACTCTATGCACTTGCTGATAGGAGAGTGATCAAGCAGCAGGCATCTCAGGCTGACACGGAGCACGCAGATGCAAGGAATGAAATGGTTGTCTGGACAGGGGACACCCAGGATGCTGAAAATGGCTTTGTCCCCTGCTACCTTGTATGGCATTGGCAGCACCACCTTTCTTGTCTTCACTGGCAGGACTTGCTGTCCCCATCTCCAGCATCTCTGCCTGCATCATGCCGTGAGCTCAGGGACCTTCAACTGGCTGTCAGGAATCACATTGCTCTTGCCCTGGGCAAAGTTTTCCTTCTCTGATGCTCTCAGTAGCTTTGGGCCTTGCAACTTATCTTGTGCCCATCACAGGAGCTGTGAAAAGTAATCATAAAAGTTAACTTTGGTGTATTGAAGATGAGAAGTATAAATTGCAAACCAGCATCCAGATTTACAAGCAGCAGCATGCCTGGTAATGTGTTGATATGGAGCATTTAAAAAAGAAGGGGAAAAAAAGGCCTAAAATCTATGCCCCTGAACTTGTCAGAATGTACTGGTTTATTCTTCTGGTGGCAGTTAGCGGAAGAGGATGTGCAGGAAATCGGGATGGAGTGATTCAAAATGATAGGATAATACAAGGTATCATACTGAAAAGATTTAACAGGTTTACAAATCCAAAGACCAGAAGCAGTTCCACTTCTGGTGCTAGATGCTAGCTTTCCATTACAGCAAAATAAATTGATCTGACCTACAGGTAACAGATAAACTAAATATAAAATATGGGGTCTTTGAAAAATTGCTCACTTTCCCCCTCATAGTTTAAACCATCTGGAAATAACAGATTCATTTACTGTATGTTTCTATCTCCTGTTAGGGATTGCTTCATGTTAAATATTTTATTAACCAGCAGAGCTAGCAAGATGCCTGTGGATGATTAGATAACAGATCTATCCAATAGCATTAATAGTTTATCGTCCCTGCTCTTCCAAATTCTTTTTACAAACAGAAATAACCAATCCCCAAAACTTAAACTCTGGTATTATGTTTTGAATAAAAGGAAACAGAGAGATGAACATTCCCAGATTAATTTATTTTTGTTTTGTTTTTGGTTTTCACAAAGTCAAAGAGTTGTGTTTATGCAAGATGACAACATGCCCTACTTGAACATGTTTTGCCTTGAATCAGATATGCAAGCACACATAGAAAGCTCGTATTTCAGCCCATGATCACTTGCAGAGTGGCCTGTGGTAATTTTGCAAGTACTTACCAATGAGCTTAATTATTCCAACATTCTGGTTATTGTTTGGGATAGTAGGTGGTAAACAGTGTAAAGTGCTGAACAAAGGAGGCTGGTTTTTTTGTTGCTCTTGAGGTGCCTGAATTCAAGGCTAATAGACACAGAAAGTTCATCAATGCCTCCAAAAGTAAAACAATTTGCAGGAAATTGAACACAGTCCTATTATTCCAAGGCCTGTTAGTCTTGTAGTTGCTCCTGCTGGTTGCTGGCTTGCAGAGCTGATCAGAAATGGTACTTCCATCCTACAGGAATGTTGGCTATTTGAATCCCTGTTGTTTTGAGACAAAAAGAAAGTTGAAAACAGTATCTCTCCTGCCATTTTATTTTTTTTTTTGTGCAAAATTTAAAGTTCTCAACTTTTTTTTTTTTTTTTCATATCTCAAAAAGACTATTGCTATCTGGTGATTGTCTTCTGTTTCCCAATTTTGGATGATGTCTTATAACAAATTTCTAATTACAGGGATCTTCAAAACATGCTAAATATGAATAAAAGAGATTGTGATGTAGCTAGGGATGAAGATGCTAATCATGCTCCAGCCTGTCATAGTTCAGGAGGCCAAGGTAGCCCTGAGGCTCAAGAGCTGAGAGCTTGCATTGGGTTAAGAAGACAGAGTGGAGCTGCGTATGCCTCTTACAAGCCAAGGAGAAGTAGTGAGGAACAGCCTGCCATGAAGGAAGGAACAGAAAAGAAGGCAGTGAGCATCTAGAATAAGCCGGAAGCGATATTTGGTGATTCTAGGTGTATACTTTCAAGCTTCATCACAGACATTTAAAATTCTCAAATGCAGTGGTGTTTTTAAGTGAGAAATGTCATAGCCCTTGATGCAAGAAAGTACTTTTTACTGCAGAAAAAGGGACAAGGTGAAAATATGCCCCTATTGCTTCATCCCCAAAATGTGGTTGTTTTCTTAACAGGGCCCCAGGAAACACAGACAGCACAGAGCTGCCAGTCACCACCTCCTGCAGAGCAGTTTCAACAAGAATTATCAACAGAGTTACCTTTGCTCCACATCTCTCCATCCACCTGCCTACGAGATCACTCTTTACTAGTCTTATAGATTTGTTATTTAAAGGGATAAAAAAAGGAAATCTGCATTATGAGGGATTTCAAGGGAGAATCCTTGTGTCTGCATTGCCAGCCCTGAATTCCTGCGTGCCGTGTGCGTAGTATGGAGTAACGTGTTAAATGTTAGTAAGCCTCAGAGCAGACTACAGATAGCACTTGGGGGAGGTTTAATTTATTGTTCAGTGGAATGAATGCTATTGTGCAGCGGCAGCTGGTGCACTGAATGACATGCAGTGACTGCTTGACTGACTCACAACAATAATACCCAGAGAGGCTTGCACATCAGGCTGTCTAGGGGGAATGCAGAAAGGAGGCGTCTGAGGAAAGCATGCTCCACTGTCTTTGTGAGCTCAGGCCTGGCTCATGAACTTTCTGATGCTGAACCACCTGAATTCTTCTTTTGAAGAAGTGAAATGTCCCTGCACTAGAGTGGAGAAGACTTTCCCTCTAGCTTTAATTCTCTTTTCTTCCAGTGAGTGTTTCTCCCTTTCCTCTCATTGCTCAAACCACAGAACCAGTGAAGAAAAACAGGCAAAATTCATGCATGCTTTGGGCAGCTGCAAGATGGTTGGTTTGTTTATGCTTGAAATTCCTTTCCACACAGGTATTTTTGCTAGCTAAGTGCTGGTATATGGAATATTTGTGTATCGTTTTGTATCACAGAGGCCACTATTCTTCTCTGCGCACATTATAAAAGACCTAATCTTAGGCATATGTTTTCCTGATACATAACTATTTTATACACCAGTGTAATGGCAAAACAAACCGGACATCTGCATAGGTTCAGCTAAATTTATTTCTAAAAGGAGATAGCTAAGTCAGTGCAAAACTGTGAGTTGCATTGCTTTCCTTCTGTATGGATGTGGATAGAGTACATGCAGTATGTTTCAAGGCGAAATTGATAAAACAATCCCCATGCCCTCATTTTGCATAAATAGGCTTTACTTCTGCACAGGTGTGATTTTGAGGTGATGAAGAGGACTGGGGTAATGAATCTAATTAATATTGTTCAGAAATGGCCAGACAACTGAGACCTTAAAAGCATGTGTGATAGCAAGGTAGGAATAGTCTCGTAAAGCCTTGGAGTCAGGACTTGCAGCTGCAGTCAGGGTTACACACCTGGGCGACTGGCAACGCTGTTTCCAGCTTTGTGCTCTATTAATCCATGGGGCAAAAGCAGCTTGTGTGTTCTGATCTGTGATGAAGCAACATCCCATCCCTCATTCATGGCTTCTGTAGAAAGATACAGAACAGCTGGGGCTGTTGAGCTGCAGCCAATATAAGTGGATCTTGCAATCAGATTGACGCCAGTAGAAGGCACGTGTGTGTGGCTGTAGCCTTGTACTACAGTTCTCCCTCACTCCCGTCTGTTGAACAGTTGTGCCTTTTTGCCTCTTGTATTCTATTGAATAAAAAAACCATGCAGAATGGTCTGGAAAAGGCATCAGTCAGTGAACTGAACAATGAACATTTGCAAACTTCGTTTTGATCGTTGTCAAGTAACTGCTGGGAACTCTATAGGGTGGGCAGGGCAATCCAGAGCACTTAAACCAAGTGGATCACATGTTTGGTGGAAGAATTTGCTTGCAAATAATGTTAGGCACTTTTGAGGAGTTCATGTGAACACCAACCATTTTAGATGCCTTTGGGCATCTAAAGGGCATCTAGAGCCCACTGTATACTCTAGTGTAAAATTTAGGAAAGTTTGTTATTTCAAAAAGCAGCAGTGTTTCCAGTGTTCAGTGTCAGAAGGACACTATTTTATTTTCAGTTGGTGGAAGAGCTTGGCTCCTACTAGGAGTGACACTTTGCTGCTTGCATATGCCCAGAATAGTTGTTACATTCTTTCCAGTAGCCAAGGAAACCTTCCTCAAAATGAACAGGAATAATTCAGGGCCTCTTTCCCATTTCTGCCAGTTACACTTTGCTTGCCTAAAGAAAACTCTTCCCTATTTGCTCTGTTTTGACTTTCATTTTACAAAACACACAGCCATTGAATATGCCTCAGCTATAAGACCTAGCAGAATTGACTGAATTTGCAGAAGTTTCATTTATTATGGAACCAAAGGTGCTCAAGAGTCAGTAAAGAAGAACCATCATAGGAGCCACACCATGGTAAATGTGACATAACTTCTAAAATGGCAGTGATTTTACTTTCATTCATGCTGGTATAATTCGCAACAAAAGTTTGCTCATTATGAAAAGAAAGTTCATCTTTTGACGTCTGCTTAGCTCTATCATTCTGCAAACAAGTGATACCAGTTTTTTGACAAGGAGCTGTGAGCGTTTGACTCATGCACAGATTTCTCCCAACAAACTGTAAATTTGGTAACAATTTTCTATCTATTCCAATTATTGCTGGGAGAAAATGCTGAAGTTACCAGGCAATTATCTATTTGTTCCACACTATCATTGCTTGGGTTTTTTTTTTAATGTGAATATTGAAATGCCTTGAGAAGAGCTACATTTTCTACCCACCTAACGCCACACTGATCAGCATCATGCAGATGTCTTAGAAAAATGTTTTTAATGGGCTTGGCTCTCCATCTGAGATGCTTTCTTCTCCTCCATCTTCTTTTGTTCTTCAAAGTTACAATATGTAACTGAACATCATGATCACAATACAGAAAAATAATACTAAAGTAGAGAAAGGTAAACAAATGTAGATGAACATCTACAGAAAATATTACAGAGGACTGTACAATGGGTAATGCTATGATTTGCATTGCAGACTACAGGTAGTTTGACAGATTATCTATATCTACACATTTTAAGACAGCAATCAGGAAAAAGGATTATAAAAGCAGTCCCTCCTCCCCTTATCTCGCCCCCGCCCTGCGCATAGCAGTGAGTAGGGTCTGATGGCAATTTTGGTAATATTTTTCAGATAGTGCAGGCAGGTTGCCATTTTTAGCAGAGGTAGCCAGAGTATAATCCAGGACTCCTTTTCAAAACCTCCTCTAAACTCTTTTCACAGCAGAAAGCAAACTGGTGATGACGGTGCCTGAAGGCAATCTGCTGGCCATAAAAGGCAGGATTGTTGCTTAAGGTGCATACAGCAGCAAAAGGTAGTGCCTGTTCCTGATGCTGTTAAGCTCTACCAGCTGCTCTACCAGCTGCTTTCCATACAGCTTTTAACCTAAAGCCTGTTCAAAATCTGCTGAAAGAGTTTTGTATTGCTCTTTAAGATTGCCCTTTAATGTGCACAGATACATCCACAATATTGACTGGTGACTCAGGCATGCTTTTTGTTCAAGGTGGAAGGAAAATGATGGGGTCTTCATCATCTATGCTTGCTCATCCCTAGGTTAATTTGCAATATATAGTTGAAGCAAAGATGATTTTTTAGAAGAAATGTTTATGAAAAATTAAACTTAAGTAATGAAAAGCAGATTTCAAAGCAAACTTGATATTAAGCAAATTTCAATTTGCTTGTTAGTTGTGGAATTTGTAATTCAAACTGCAGAATGTAATTTATAGAACTTATTTAACCAGTCAATACAAAGAAAAATCCAACACTTCATGCGAATTCTTTCAGTATTCATAGTCATTTAGTCATGAAAGATCTAATTGTAAATGATGCTTTGAACTTTTTCCACGAACAGGAAGGCAGTAAAAACTGCAGAACAAATTGAGCATTCTGAATAATTTTCTCAGTTCTATTCTGTACTGACAACTAATCAAGCGTATTTTATTAACTTTACTTGTGCCTGAATTTCTAAGTATTATCTCTGTGTGTATGTGTGTGTGTCTTCCCTTCTTCACTCTACTCCCAAGCATATTGCTGTGCTGGTCCTGCCCCACCAGCCACATGGCAGCTGCCCGGTTCCAGCGAGCAGCTTGGGGCTTGGACAATGGTGGAGTGTCTCCACCTTCTGGTTCCCTTCCCAGGCAGCAAGGGAATCGGGGGATAACCCTCGGCTCTTCCTGTAGCCTCGTGGGGTCCGTGGACTGCTGAGACCAAGAGCTGTGACCCGGTAGCACTGCTGGGTGGTGGCTGTGCAGGTGAATATATCAGGGACCTCTCCATCTACTTGCCCTCATGAACCGCCCCACAAAATCTTGTGTGTGTCTGGCTCTGTGAAACATTTGACTCAATAAAATGGCAGTATTCTGGAAAAGGCATATGTTCTTCACTGCTAGCCACAGATATGAGTATTATGTCTCCTAACAGGAACAGTTACTAATGTTTAGAGTTTTCTGTTAGAAATGTTTAGGCAAAATGAAAACAAAGTGTCTCAGAGGCCTCTGTGGCTACAGCTTTTTGGTCTGAGGTCCACTGAGACTGCTAGTTTATGAAAACCCCATCCCCTTGCCTCCATCATTTACTACTTACCATTTACCACTAGTCTGGGGAGAACACTTTTCAGGTTTTGCTCATACAGGACTGTGCCCCATGGTTTTTATGATCACACTGTGTTCCTAGACTTGGGGTTTGTTTAATGTGATATACAAGGTAAGAAGGCAACCTGCTTTGGCTCTTGCTGAAGGCTTTTACATCCTATGCTGAAAGGCTCAGCTTGTAGAGAGCTGGGGAAAGCTGAGCTGGAAATATCATTGGCAGTGACTTTTATTACCAAAAGGGAAGAGGATTAATAACAAGGAGCTCAGCTATGACAGGCACTATGGGAGAAGTAGGCTTCTGCATTTGGAAAGTTTAGTAGTCTACTACCCACACCATAAAATGGCGTTAAATCTGGAGATTAGAGTGAGAAGAGACGTGTAAGGTTGTGAGATAAACCGTTCGTTTATTTATATGTGTATGTATACGTATTACCTGTGGTGAATTCAATGACATACATTCTGAATCTCATTTTATATTTATATCAGATTGGGAGATGTGGAAGCATTTCTGTAAAGCTGGACAAGGACACTGGGACTTTGTATTGCCTCTAGACTCTGTCACAATACTGGTACACAATCATAACACGACAATCTTTTCCTAAGTGATTTAACAGTGAAGACACTACCTTTATCCAGATTCAAAATAAACTCATGGTTATTGCAATTTCCTAGCTATTCTGTGAAGCAGTCCACTGTATCTCACTGCTATTAGTTTCTTTCAGCTGCCTTAATCTCTTTGTTACTGACAGGCACTTCTCAGAAATTTAAATAAGATGTCACTGTAGATGAGTACTCTTCACTCATCTGTTTGAACTGAGAGCAAACAGTATGGGAGAAATTAGCATCCATTGAGTATGCACAGAGGGAAAAATGCATTTAAAAGGACTATTGAATTTTATTGGCAGTAGTTACTGCCTATTTAAAGCTCAAGAACAAAATGTCGGTTACCATTTGAGCTTTTCTGCCACCTAGTGTCAGAAGATTGGTTATGGGAGCCATTGCTACGGTTTTATTGCTAGGCTTTGGTTCTGGGATTAAGATAAATTTTTTCTGTGAAAATCTTTGTGGTTAAGGAGTACTCCAGCACTGATTTTCTTTGAATATTTAATCTAAAGAGAACTAGAAAGTAAACCTTACATTTCTTCACGAAATTTTCCCAGCCTGTATGCAATTATGGGTTTTTTCTGAGGAACTGAAGGAGGGGTCACCACTCTGAGAAAGAGAAGTGGGGAAAGAGGGCTTGGAAGTCTCTGAGATACTGAGCATCTGTACGTAATCCTGGCTTGGTAGTCCTCAGCACTTCTCAGGTTGTGTCCCGTGGGTTTATTTAGGCTTTCCAGGTGCCTTCTTTGGTATCTGGGATGTTACCTTTCAAAAACTCTCAAAACTGGAAACTCAGAGGACTATATATATAAGTGCATCTGAAAACCCAAACCTGGTCTATCTCAAGAGGGACAGCCAAATGAGTAGGAAACCCTGAACAAGGGGTGCCGTTAGTTCATTAAATGCTGTTATGCTGAAATCCTAGACTTTTTCTTTAATGTGAAAAATTTGAGAATGTGGTGAGAGAAAGAAGAAAAGACTGACCTGTTCCACTTTAGCCTTGTGTCCCACTCCTGGTACAGTCTTCATCAGTTTTGCCACGATATGCCCCATGTCCTACAGATTAAAGGGGACATTCCCATTCCTCCTAATTGTCTTATTTCACAGAAATATAAAAATACCTGTAAGAAACTAAAAGGTGAAATCTACTTACAGACTTGACTAACAGAGGTAAAAAAAAGATAGCACTTCAGGGAGTTGTGCAATTGGGCAGTACTCATTAAAGCAGGAACTTCTATAGCACAAGAAGCAACACTGAACTTTTTTTTTCCTCACCATCTTTACTGAACAGTTACTGTGAGAACCTTCCAGACAGAACTTTACAGAGAGAAACAATCCGTGTCTGGATACAGCTTTTCATGTCAGATGATGTGTCATTCTTCATAAAAAAAAGGATTTTTTTCTGTTATAGGTCTCTGAAGGATGAAATGATGCTAATGTATTTGCTGATCCATAATAGAACTACTTGCATGACACATTTCAAGCTGACCCTCTACCATGGCATGACCATCTGTCTGTTTTTCCTTATCCTCATCATGTCTTAAGAAATTCAGGCCTCTGATGAGCAATCTTACTCTCCACAATGGCTATGTCAGCATCTTTAGAGGTTGAAACCTATTACTGCTGTTTGTTTCTGGTTACCTGTTGCAGTTTGAGGCAAATGCTTTCCAAGGTCACAGATCGGGATATTTAGCTTGAGAAATAAGAAATTATGTGGAAAAGTGGGTAGCCAGAAGGAAATAAAATATTTTGGCATGAAACTGATACAGCATCTTGGTGCATTTTGTGCATGCACTTTCTGTTGCAGTTGCTCTGAGATATAAATTCCCACAGAAAAAAGCTGATGTGAAGTGTGAAAAAAAGATGAGACCACTACCAAGATGTTTATGTGCCTGAAAAATGTATGTAGGAAAGGAAAGGATGTTCATCCCACAAAACCCAATGGTGTCATTTATTGTAGTGCATGTCATGCTACAGTTGCCTGGTATTTAGGCTATAAGCTACAGTGAAGTCATTCATGTCACATAGACCTTTTAGGAGCCCATAGCAAACATTTTTCTACAGGTTGGATAAAAATGATACAGTGCATGTGAGGGAAGATCTCATCACCAATGACAAATCCCTGAGGATATTTGGTCCCTTCTACCAAATCCAAAACATAAATGGTATATCATTAATAATTTTATTGGTTAGAACTTTCTTATTAATCTGAATGCATAGCTGTTTGCAGAAAACCTTTCCTAGTAATAATGCTAGCAGCAGAGCTTGAGTCTGTCTCAGACAGCTTCCAGAAAACATCCATTCTCTTTCCCTGTTCCCAGAAGCTGTAATAATTGCATCAGTGCTCTAGGAGGATCACTATTTCTCAGCTGATAATATCTCAGCAGTGATTTTTTCTCAGGCTACTCTGAAATATTGCTGACTGAACAGTGTGTGATTCAGGTTCCCAGAAAAAAACTGTGTCTTCCCAGCAGTAATTACATTTCTAGGTACTGCCAGGCACTACAGAACTGTTGTGAGAATGTGAAGTCAGGAAATGGTGTCTTTCCAGCTGCCTCACTTTCAGATCTCTCTATTCTCAGTCTCCATTGTAGCTTAGGTACTTGACATCTGTAATTCTACTTCCAGACATGCCTTTTTAAAGCCTACAAAATATCCTTGTTTTGATTGACTGAAAATATCTATATTGTGTTGATATTTCAGGTTGAACATCCAGTTAAATGTTTTAAAAAATGTCACCCATCCCCCTTCTTACAGAAGATGTTAATTCCTTTTGAAACCTTTATAAAAACAAAGAGTATTTTAAAATTACTATTGTTCTAGTGAGATCTTCATTTTAGGTTGGAAAGTTGGCACAATTTCTGTTTTATTCTTTATCTTATGGAAGTATATTTTTCCTAGCCAAGAAGTGTTTTAAATATTTTTCAGTCTTAAGGCAGAGAAGCCCCACTGCAAAAGCGTCCATCATAGAACTGGTGGTTAATTTTGTACATTCCTTTGTTGTTGATGTAGACCCAACAGTAAAATAATACTTGACAAATCGCTTGATGGCATGCTGCCAAAGTAGGGCTCTTTGGTAGGTAGCTGATAGAACAAGCGATCAAAGGCCCTCTTTGGCTAACTACCCTATACTTTTTTAATGAAAGTTCTTGAGAGTTAGATAAAAAAAGGTTGATCTCCACTCTGCCAGATACTCTAACTGTGTGGGAAGAATCCAGAAGTTCTATGTGGAAATATCTGGAAGGGAAAACACTAATTGCTATTAAGACTGGAGAAGCACAAACAGGTGTCTCTGTGAAATCAGCAAAGGAAGAGCTTGACAATGTACAATTTTCAGCTTGTGTAGAAAACAGCTTGAAGCCCTAATCAATTCATTATAACTTGTTGAAAAACTTCTCATTTTTTCTGTCAAAAAAACTAGGAAATCAGCTGAAATTGACATTTCTACAGGAGATAACTAATGGGAAGGTCAATGTAGTGGAAAAAAATTGAAATGAGCAATTCAATACCTTGATGTTCACCAGGCCTTTCATGTTTTGTTAAAAAACTGAAACACTTAAAAAAACCCCAAACTGGTAACTTTACATTTCTGAAGTGGAGAAAAGAGAGAAATTGACTAGCAAGTACTGTGCATTGCTCTTCCAGCCACAGCTGCAGCTGATGACTAATAAGGCTGGTACATGGCAGGATGGTTCTCCTTCCTAGAGCTTGTGTAGCTTCAACAAGCTGTGGGTGATCCTCCATGGAAGAAGATTTACAAAGTCTGAAAATAGATTTATAATTTAATTAAATATCAGAGCCTAATTTAGAAGTAACCCCTCTGGACAGGCTTTTTTTTGCTATATATAGAAAAGATTTTCCCCCTCTGACTTCAGTGGATCAAGGTTCTCTTTTGTCATCTCGTGTTCTAAATCTGTTCAGTATTTTCTTTTCCATCCACTTGGAGCTTTGCTCAGAACTAAGAATGTCATCCTACATTTCCTGGGGAAATACAGAGCATGTGATAGGCTTGGTATGGTCTTTCCTCTCAGTTGCATTAATATTAATTTTGATGAGTTGTTCTAACTTATGGCTACAACTTTAGCAGTAGAAAACTTCTGTGGGATTTTGTGCTTTGCCTCTCTTCTTATTCTTGTTAGATCATTTCAGTGTATCAAAAATCTTGTTTTGTTAACCATTTAATTTACCAAAGGAAAGAAGTTGTGGGGAGCTCTACCTTTCCACGGCTCAAGCAAGGTCGTTTGCAGAGCTGACATTACAGCTAACATGCTGCTACATCTCAGGCACTAAGTGGTTCCTGCCAGACTCCGAGGTTCCAAATGACTCCTGAGCTCATCCT
Source organism: Numenius arquata (assembly GCF_964106895.1). NCBI lineage: Eukaryota > Metazoa > Chordata > Aves > Charadriiformes > Scolopacidae > Numenius > Numenius arquata. Next base: position 49,124,786 of record NC_133616.1, read on the forward strand.
GTCCCCGTGCTGCTGTGAAGCTTTCCATGATGTTTGTATTCCCTTTTCTCAGTAGCTATCCCTCTTGTCACATGGCTTTCCCTATTCTGCATGTTATTCAAGTATTTCTGTGAGATAGTAGGACTGTGTTGCTGTTGATTGGCTTGAGATACACTGCTTGCATGTGAGCATGCCAGCATAGAGAAGGTGAAGAGTATAAAGGAGGTCTTAAACTAGGCTCAGTTTTATACCTGTGGTGTGAGGGTTCAGCACCAAAGCCCTGATTATACACTCTGCCACTACTCACTTTTGTTATTGTACTTTCTTGTTGCTGGCTTTAGATAAAATTAATGGATCCCAGTGATGTTTGCCAAGAGTCAGTTTTTTAGTGTGCTAGCTATTTAGGGGTTTTCTGTGATTCAGAAAAAGTAACCTAGCCTAATGGATTCCTGAAGATAAGAAGTCAACTGTCTGGCATATACTTCAATTCCTACTAGGTGGCCCTAAAAATGCCACTCCAGTTTCTTGGCTTCCCCATGAAGAACATGTAGAAAAATGGGTACTTCTTGCTGATATATTTTTTTTTTCTATATTAAGTTGTTTCCACTTGTAAAGTTGCTTGAGCTGATACCAAGAAAAGGAGAGGGTAAGTTGCTTAGCATAAGAACATTCACATCTGGCACAACTTTTCTTATAAATTCCACGTCAAGCATGCTCTTGTATGGCAGACAAGCTGAGAACGGTTAGTACCTACCATGTCTACCCTGGTTGTCAAACTCCCCTGAGTTCCCAAGACTTCTGATTTTCTGTAGAGATCAAGACCTTTCACCACCATTCAGATCAGAAATTTTGATTTAGTCTTTCATCCCTTTGCATCCAGGTTCATTTTCAGCTGTGGATGAAAGAAGAAATGAGAAGGTCAGAATCACAAGAGTTTATAGCCATTAAGCTAGCATTGATTTCAGTAGGGGGTAGATGCCTGAGTACTCCTGTTCCTCCAGTTTTAAGTGACAGGTGGGTGGTTTATTCGTGAGCAGGGGGAAGGGGGAACAAAGGTTGGATGTAATGTTTTTAAACAAGAAAGGCTAAATATATCACACTGAAAAGGATAAGAAATAAGGAAAAGAAATAGATGAGACAAGTACGTTGCTTTGCTGGGCTGTAAGAGTAAGATTCTTACTAAAAGTAATTGCACTCATTCTGTTTACAAAAGTCTGGACCCCTGAGAAATACAATGAGTATTTCATTGGCGGGTGAAAATCTAGTTTTATGTTTGCATTGTTTGGGTGCTGGCATGAGAAGATTAGTAGAGATTTGAGAACAGAAAGTCATGTTAGTATCATTACAAACAAACAAAGAAAGGTGTTTCTCAAAGAAAGGTGTTTGACCATGAGACTTTGAATTTCATTAATCTCTTCTGAAAGGTTGTTCCATAACTAGGAAATCTAGACACAATTTTTACCCTTATTTTGATGCCTTCAAAATTGTTGCAGTTCACAAAGTTGCTACGTGATTGCCAATGGGATTACAACTGAGACGCCTGTGCTATTGCAAAAGGGTAAGAAAAGACCCAGGAAACTGTTTCTTCTGGCATGTGTTATACGAAAGGCTTCTCCAGACCTGTAGGTTGTTTGTTCCCTTTGCTTCTTACAAAGCAGTACTAATTTGTGCTTATCAGTGCATCCAGACTCACTGTTGTCCAAGACAAGTCCCCCCATTGCTAATTTGTCATTATGGATTTAGCAAAGGTGCTCCCTAAACCCAGAAGCATGAGTTGCTGTGAGATGCAAAGAGTGAGCGAGAGCATTTTCAGCTTTGCTTGGTTCACCTCATCTCCCAGCTCCTGATAGGCTGAACATTGCTGAAGGAAAAAGTTCATGTAACAGTTCTGAAGGCCTTTTATGGTCAAGCTTTTACTTAAAGGATTAGAAAAAAACCCAACAGAATAAGCATAAAGTTCTAGCTTATAGCTAACAACAGACCTACAAACATTACCCTAAGTTCTGAACAGTCACTGTTTCCTCTTACCTCCTCATACTGTTTTGGTGTTTGGATACAGATGATTGGCTGGTTCTACTATAAGTGAAATATTTTGGGACCTAGTTGTGTCTCCCCCTTCACTTCAAAATTAGTCAGCAGGTGTGAGCTATAAAAATGACTTTAATAATTCCTTTTCACATGGGTCCCTGGGTATTTAAAATATTTTCTTTTAACAGATTATGCTTTTGTCCAGTCTAGCCTTCTCTAAATTACTAATATATTTATGTTTATCCCTGCACATGACACCGTATATGTAGGTTCTGTTAAGTCCATTATCTCTGTGTCACCAGCTTTCTGTAGAAATCACATGTAAAATATTAGTGCAGGTATAGACTTGGTAGCAAATATCTTGGTGGGATATGTTCATAAGAACAAGCCTTCTTATTCTCTAACTTGATATGGGGTTTTGTCCCATAGCATGTCACTCATTCTTTGGATACAACTAGAGGAACTTTTAAAAATATTAATCTGTGAAATGAGAATAATTATTACTTTCCCACTTTGAAAGTTTAAGTTCTAGCTGTAGGATCTATTGTTGTCTTCACAAACCTTTTGTGGTTTTACAGCCTATACAGTGATTCAACAACATACATAAATGAGAGTTCTGCTTATCTCAGTATGCACCAAACTACAGGAAAATCTACTTAATTAAAAGGAATTCAAAGAGCCAAGCAATTTATTTGCTGAGTTCAGACACAGTGGATTCAACACCTCACAAAGAAAAAGACTTTCATCAGCTTCATTCTTCATCATTTGTTAGTCCCATGCAAATGGACAATATATCTCTTCATACATGGATAGCATTCTGCAGGCAAAGGACGTGATCCTCTGGAGAATAAATGTTCTAGACTATTAAAAAAAGCACAACCTTATAAAGATGTGTCCTTAAGGTAGCTGTGATCTCATTTAAGGAACATCTACACTTCCTGACAAAATTTGACTATTACTGCATATGCTGTAAAGATACTTCATAAGGTTTAAATTGTGTTGGTGACACATCTATCTTTCAGTAACGCATTTCAGTGTATTAATACTTCACTGCCAGGATCTAGGTGCCCTATGCATGATCCTGGACTTTGTCTCTCTGGATTTTTTTAACATCTATTCTAATTTTAGATATCTCAATAAAATGCAAGTGGCTTATAGGATATCTTTAAAACATCTCAGTTGTTTATTGGTTAATGCTGACATATTTGTTTAATTGATGTATCAATTGTTATTAAACAAACAATTTTCAAAGTGAAATTAAAAAAATATAAAATTAATGTCTGAACACCAGGTTTTATATTCAGGAAACATTAATTGTTCCAGGTTAACTGTTATAATGTTTTCAGTGACCTTTCACTGTCTTTTTGTTCTTCTGATTAACTTATTTCTAGAGTCTTGTTGATATTTTTCTTTCCAGTGATTAGTTTCTTATTCTCTTGCACTAAAACTTCAGTTCAGATATGGCCATACCAGTTTCTATTCCATATTCAAAAGAGATACTGCACTAGAATTCCAACTAATTGAATGTACTAATTTTATTAATTTTCAGAAAAACTACAAAACAAACTTTCTTTCACTTTTGGGTTAGTAAGATTTCAGTAATATCTCAAATTTTAAGAGTTAGTCCTTTCAGTGTTGGATTCTTTGCTAATCCAGGGCATTATTTTGTTTATTAGTTACTGCTGTTTATTCTGCTGAGTATTGTGCTAAGAATGGTGAACTCACTTCATCAAGGGTATGAAAACGTCTTGGGCTTTGTATGAATCAAATATCTATCTGAACAGCTTTCTCACATTCTATGAAATCCTGAATAATCACACATTTTTCAAATTATGGTCACTCACTTGTTTAAAAGCTCATATTACAGAATAAGCTGACAGCTACCTCAGCTTTGTATGTCCATACTTGTGCCTGCAGCATGTCTTTTGCTGAGTGGACAAAGATAGCTAAAAAACCCCGAGGAGGGTTTTTTTGTGTGGCTGGACAAGTGAGGTGTCCATCACTGCATATTTTGAGCCTGATGTTATTTTCCGTAGAGCCACAGGGTGTCAGTGTAGGACGCAACTGTAGGGAGGCATATACTGCCTGGGATGGCAGTGACTACAAAAGGGATTTCATGGTAAATTTTGCATGGTTTCATTGTTAAATGCTGCTGATACTGCCTGACTTCAAAGCCATGGTCCATTACAGTGATAACCCGAGGCAGGCTTCTGCTTCTGCTCTTGGCAAGTCTCAAACTCAGCATCAGTTGCTGATTTTTTTTTTTTTTAATTTTATTTTTGATAGAACTTCAGTTCTCCAGAGATCTGGGCAGGTTCCTACCGGCAGGGATAGTCTTCTTCCCCTTGATTGCCCCGTTGCTCAAGGACATGAGGTGTTTTTCTCACTTCAGCCAAGTAACAGCATAAATATGCATTTCTGTGCTTGCGCATTTCCTCTTCTATTAATGACTGCCAATCTGCTCACAACATATCTACTGATTGCACGCTGCCACACTGGAGAACAGTCTGCTCCTTTCCGGACTCACACTATGGCTTAAAGTGAAGCCTTTTATTAAATGAGAGAAGTAGGTGAGGATTTATCTTGCTCTTGGGAGCTGCTGGCTTTTTTTTTTCTTTCATACTCTGCTCTGTAAAAACAATTAAAATGGTTCTTAATGTACTTAAGCGTAGAAGGTGGCAGTACATTGCCATTGGTATGTGGAAAACTCAGAGGAATTAAACTGGCATTATAGCCTGAACTGCTAACTCAGCAGTTGTCTGATTTAGGAATATATAAAAGTGGTGATCAGGCCACAAAGACTTTGAAAATGCAGATAGCATGTAATATTGTGTTTCTTGAGTGGGAGCCAAAAGCTACTCATTTTGTCAAACTGGTAGTGATTTTGGGTTTTCATTCCCTCTTAAGATATGTAGGCTTATTAAGCTAACATTGGGCTTCATACAGCCGTCAGCACTTTTGTTTTGTTTGGTTTTGGGATTCTTTTGGTTGTTGTGGATTTTGGGTGGGTTTTTGTTTGTTTGTTTTGTTTGTTGGGGTTTTTTTTGGTTTTGGTTTTGGTTTTAATACGGCCACTACTTTACTCTTTTCTGTACTCCAATGTGAGAAAATTTATATACATATATATTTTTACCATTCAGTGCTATTGGGGCTTTGCAATAAAAATGGTTGTTAAAGGAACATTAACTCAGTTTAAGAGACAGAAGATGCAAACTCTTGAGGATCTTACTGTGGCTAATGCCACAGCAAGCATGATGAGGAACGGAGCTATTTATTGCATCTGTGTGGAACAGTATTTTTCATTTTAACCATATCTCGGTGTAGGTGTCTGCCATAACCATAGCAGTTGTGTGCTATAACCAGAGCATCTAGGTAGGCAGGAAAAGCACTCTAATGTTGTAACTTCTCTGACAGTTTCTTAGACTTGATAGGAAACCTGAAAATGTGGCAGTCGAGTGAGACAGCCTGTGTAATGTACTTTGGGGAAATATTATTACGATTAACTAGAATTACTATGTGAAGGTACTTCTATTCTGAGGCTATTCTGAGGTTTTACACAGAATAGGACAGCAGGTGTCACTATGCTAGTAGCAAAAGCAAGAACAGTAAAATCTGTACCTTACCGCATTTCTTTTTACTCTACAGTTTTCATCAGAGAAAAGGATCAAGGGCAGCCTGATGCTTGTGCTGGTCTCCTGACTGTTAGTTTACCAGGAACCAACTCAGCTTATGTCAGAATTTAGAAGCACATAGAAGGTTTATGAAACTTTAACCCTGAGAGATAAAAGATACCTCTTTGCTTTCCATGTAGGAAGAGATGCTACTTTTTGGATATACCCTTTTGTACTTTCTGATTTTTATTCAAACCTGAGAATTTTCAGTGAAATTAAAGTGAAAACACTGAGAACCAATCGTGTTTTGGCTTCTGTATTTTGAAGAGCGCCTAAGGCTAGTAGCCCTTTGTAATGACGCACATGTTGTGATATTCAAACTTAGTGGGTTTCCTGAAACTGCTCTGTTATTAACACCTGACCAGTAAGCCTCATGTTTAGTCTCAGTCGTTCCACTTTTAGCATCCATTAAATGAAAAATCTATGTCTCATAAATGACTGCTGCAAGGTACAGAATTCCACAGACTGCTGCCGAAGAGAGCATCTTCCTAAAAAGTGAATTTTGAAGTGGAATAGAATATTTACTGAAATAAAGAGTAACCAGTAAATCCAGAAACTGACAAGGTGAAACTTAGATTTTAAATATCTGTAGCTTAAGGCATGATGAAATATTTACATTTACTGTAGAGCCTTGAGGATGTAAAAAGGGGCAGAAATAGAAAATAGTGAATATTCCTCTATTTATTATTTAAGGTGAAAGGACAGGTCTGTCCGTTCTTGAATTTCAAAACACAGTCACTAATGGCCAGATGAGGAAAACCTTCAGGAGGATTTCTGTTTTTCTCAAGTCCAGACAGTGGGGTAATATATGTCATTCAGGTATGCTGTTTCTTGTTTTATAAAACTACTGCTCTTTCCTGACTACTCCAGAATGGATGGCAATCTGTTCCAGCATGGCATTTCTTGTGCTTCTAGGAGCTATGCTTCTGTGTGTAACTTGTTTTCACTGGTGCTATCCTCATTTCCAATGAGTTTTGCTTACTTGAACCATCCTGGAGGAACAGCAGAAATATTTTCCAGAATTGTGTTATTACGAAGAAAGCACAGAAAAATTTGTCAACCAAACTAAAGCCTCATAAACAAGTGTCTTGATTTGGCATTTCAAATGGCACTTAAATATGGGCTTACATCTCAATACTGCACTAGGAAATAAAACACCTCCCAGTGCAAAGTGAAGGGTATAAATAACCCTAACAATGAAACTAATCAATTGAAATAACAACCAGCCTTTCCTAAAATGCCCAAACTTTCCTTGACTAGCATATCTTCTGCTTACAAGTATGCTGCTCAGAACTATAGGAAAAAAAATATTTTATAACCAGCGCTGCATGAAATTGAGGACAGTGAAACTAGTTTCTATTTCTCATAGATAAATCTGGAAAGCAGTATTCAGGTGAGATCTGAACCAACCTGGATCATGTCCTGAAGTTCAGAAGAAGCCCAGTTATGCCTTTTAATGTTGTGTCTTCATGCTGTTGACCAAGACACAGGCTGAACCCTTGTAGGGGATGGTGTTTTCACATGACTTGGAGCATCTCTGAGAGCATTTAGTACCTGTTGCATTGAAAAGGATTGATTTTACAATCTACCTAGTTAAGACAGATACAGGTTAATGACAAGTATCAGTTTTAAAAGTAGTCTGAACAGCTATAGTTAATGTGGCTGTAAGTGTGGGTTTCAGGTTAAAATTTCAGTTGATTCTGATGCAGTAAAGAGTCTCTGCAGCAAAGAAAAAGACCCGGCTGCTCATTGGTGTCCTTATTATTTGTCTGTAGCTCATCAGAGGGGCAGAATGGGATGAAAAAAACTACAATGCTGAAAAAGTTTTAAAACTAGAAATTAGATTAGAAACTGTTGGTGACAAACACTGAGCAAGATTTGTGGGTTCCATTTGTCTATAGGCCCAAGGACTTCAACAGAAAATAACAGTGCCATATTCATCTCACATTTTAGCTTTCTGTGTACTATTTTTTTGTTTTAACTTTTAATGTTTATATATCCTTAAAGCCTAACCTTCCTTTTAATGGAACTACCAATTTGGGTTTTAGCTATAATTTGTCAAGTATTTGGGAGAAAAAATTTTAATCAATAGTTAATCATTGTTTTCATAGTCAGGCAAGCTATTACAAGCTATTGCCTTCATTTTCTTGGTGAAGAGGTACTGTGTGGGCAATAGCTGTTGTGTGCTTCAACAAACAGCCTGGAATAAAATTTGCAAGGAAAAAAAATCTGATTTTCTAACAGCAATAGTAAAATATGTGTTAAAATCAAGAACTCTGACATTCTGCTCTAAATATAGTGAATTTTTTGCTGAAAATGCACACAATGAGGGAGAAAATGGAGAGGTCATCTCATTTCCACATTTTTAAAATCATCCTTTAAAATAAGGGAAAGGACATGGTGTTTTTTCATTTAAGTTGTCTCAAATGGTGCAGGAAGTACATTACATACAACCTATTAAACACAATTAATGAATTAAGGAATTCTGAGGCTAGATCATTAGGACAACAGCTTGTGAAGGTGAAAGTTTTCATGACCTCGGGAAAGAGGAAAGTGAGTGACCCAGCTTAGGCTGAGTTTCATGTTGGTGGGTAGAACTAGGACCCCGGAAGAGGCTTGTTTGTGAGCTGGACTAGTTCAGAATGGCCCTGAGATGGAGGAGTTTTGTATTAAAGGAGCATCTCTGAATCTTAATTCTCTAAAAAAGTGGGAACAGCCAAGGAGCTTTGTTGCACAGCATTGCATGAGACTGTGGAAATTTCAGGTCGGCTGAAACCCTGTAAGTAGTGACCTCAGTCATAGCAGGCACTCAGCTGTGGAGTGGGAGCAGGTGGAGGGAAGAAGTAGATGCTTGCCCAGATTCCCATCAGTGCTGGGATGTGAAGAGGAGCACAGATGTGCATGTATTTCCACCATCCTTTATCTTTAAAGAGAAGCATTTTGTTCTTTCCTGTTTGCTTTGTATGCTGGAAGTCATGCAATGCTAACAGGTGAAGCTTCTGCAAATAAATTTATTGGCATCCGAGCTAACACCCTCTGAACCAAAGACCACCTTGCAGAAGCTGTGGTTTCAGGTAACCCTGCAACATGAGAAAAGATTTCAAAGTATATTTTGTGTATAATGAAAATAAAGGCCTTTCTCTCATTATGGAAAAGATTAAACATAGCAAGTTATGTGAGCATAATGAGAACCGAGAGTTTGCCAGTAAGCGTAAAAGGTTGCTTCAGTACTGTCAGCTGCCTAGGCGTTACATATCCTACACCAGCATAACAAGCAAAGCTGCTGTGATACTGCCTAGTTCTTCATTTCTGGGTGACTGTTTGATAAGGACATCTTCAGGATACAGTCTTGGTCTCTTCCTTGACTCCTTATGCCCTTACATATAAGTGTCCTTATACCCTTGAGGGTGTCCATCAAATCTCATGTTAAATTATTTTCCTTAACACATGCATTGTGTGTACCACATTCTTCATGGAGTATACCGCATTTCTTTCTTTGTCATGGTTTATCTTTTCTTCCTCACTTTTTCCTACATTAAATTCTATATAATATCACTGTGCAATCTACTGATTCTTTAACAACTGATACTTTAACAACTTCATTAATATGCGGTAAAAGAAAGGAGAATGTAGCCTTCCAGAAGACTGCACTCACTTCATCATTCAGGAAACAAATCTGTGATGATAATAGGAGAGATGTATGTGCACAGCTCCCTGGAAAAAGCAGAAGACAATTATAGTGAATGCCTGGATGGTGTTGATTAATTGAAACACTGTAGTGTGAAATAAGACTTTTGAAACTATGGTTTGTGCCAATTACCATGTGTAACATGCTTTTTCACTCTCCGTATACCTTTAAATATGAAGCCTCTCTTACTTCAGCAAAAATATCGTTGATTGAAGGTCTGTAAAAATCTGCAAAAATGGAGAAGGAACACTGGGGACCAAATAATTCTGAGACTTGTGCAACACTTCCGTTTGATCTGCTTCAAAGGTGCTTGCTTCAAAGGTATTTCTAAAGGACAGAGAATGAAATTTGAAACAGAAAAAGAACAGAAAGCAATAAATAAGCTTAATGTATTAGAGTCTCTTTTCTTCAGACTGCTTGGATTCTGTGTTGCAAGGAATGCAAAATGAGAAACAGGGAGTAAATGAACTGGAAATAAGTAGAAATGGTGGAAATACATTTGATCTGGCTGTTTGTGTTGTTAATCTGTTAGACTGTTGTACAATGCCTTTCATAATGGGCTTTAATTTTTGTTCAGCCATGGAGTGATCAGGCAGTTGGACTAAATGATTGTTATAGGCCCCTTCCAACTATCCTAGGCCTAGCCTAGCCTAATCAAAATGTTTGTGAAAGCTGCTGAACCAAATGAAACCAGAAAGCCAAAACCTTCTGGAAGTTGTTGCACCTTTGGAAACCTTTGGTGCATTTCCCATTGGCAGTGCTTTCTCATGCAGGACTTCACCAAGCATCCCTTCACAGACTTATGACAGTTATGCTCTGGGTTGTGGCCACTCACATCTTGAAGACCTCCAGGCTCAGGGATCCTACAACCTCTCTGGGCAGCCTACTCCAGTGCTTCATGATCCTCACAGGGACTTCGATTTTTCTTCCTTATCTGAACTTCTCTAGTTTCAGGAGATGCCACTGTCTCTCACCTTCCCACCAGGCAGTGCTGGGAAGAGCCTATGCACATCCCCTTGATGCCTTCCCCATAGGCACCAGAGTGTGCTGTGAGGTGCCCCAACACCTCTGCTCCAGGCTTGAACCAGCCCCACAGACCTTCCTTGCCTCCCCTGAGCCCCTCTCGTTTGTCAACCTGCCTCTGAGACCCCAAAGGGGCAGTGGTGCCCAGATGAGGCCTGATGGGTGCTGAGCAGAGGGCTGTGCCTTCTGGCTAGGGGACAAAGATAGGAGAAAACCTGCCAGAGTAAGACAAGTGCTGCCTTAGGCCCCTGTGGGAGGGATCAGGGAAGCCCAGAGGCTGGCCAGCAGTGCTGGGGTGCGAGGAGAACCTGTGGGACTTTGGCCTGCAACCTCCCAGGGATGCACAAGGTGTTACTGAGTGAACGCTTTTGTGCCTGGAGATGTCTGCCACGGCCAGAGTGACCTGATAGAGCCCGGGGAGGGCACGGCCGAGGCCTTGAAGACTGGTGTGAAACACCAATGCCGAGCACAAGACAAGAGATCGGGGGATGGAGTGGGCAGTGGTGCTGTAGTAACCCCAGAGGTGTGTGCTGGGGCTGCAGCGCTGCTGGGGCGAGTGCATGGGGCAGATGACCTGTTGTGATGTCCCTGAGCGAAGGGTTCTGATGTCACCGAGTCCCCGAATGACGGGTTCTGCTGTGACTGAGGGATGGATTGAGATGTCTCCAAGTGACGGACTGTGACGTGCCCAAGCAATTGATTGTGACCACGTGTCCCTTGCTGCTTATATCTGGGTGCTGCCTCACCATGCCAACTTGTGCCTACACGCCTGATGAGCAATTTGCAAGGTTGGAGTGTTGAGGGACACCTTTGGTACTGGTGGTGTGCTCGGGGAGCTGTTCCTTGCAGCTCTCTGTGCCTGACTCCAGGGCTGTTGGAGGACTTTCCTGGTCCCTGCCAGGTTCAGGCAGCCAGGGCACCCAGGAGGTGCACTCACAGCAGCAGAGGTGAGCTGGGAGGGAAAACGTCACCCTGGGGAGCTAGGAGGGTTTCTTTATTGAGGGACCTGGGCATTTCTTCCACCCCTCCCCAGGCCCAGCCAATAACCGTGGCCTCTCTTCTTTTTCTATCATGACACTGGCTGCTGCAGTGCTGGTGAGAGGGAGCAGCTCAGCATCTCCAGCCCCTTCCAGCCCACCGCAGCACATGGAGACCATGGCCAGAGAGCTGGAGGACTGCTGTCCCATCTGCCCAGACAGCTGGGAGGAGGCCACGCCTCCACCAGTTCTGTTATCCATGCATCCTGCGGTGGGCTGAGAGCAAGCCCGAGAGTCCCCTCTGCAAGAGGAGGATCCTTTCCATCTTGCACTCAGTGCGGACGGACGATGACTTTGAGGAGAATGTCATCACACCACCTGTGACACCATCACTTGTCATCCACCAGGTGGGACGAGCTCCCTGCCACCCAGCCACCCACAACCTCCATCACCCTGGAGCACCCCAATGGTGGGCTGTGAAAGGGGTGTCCAGGCATTATGTGGGTGGCCTCCTGCCTGAGGAATGGGTGATCCTGTTCTGGTACCTCCTCGAGACCCTGCTGCTCTGGATCCAACTGAGGCTGAGGCGGATCTTTAGGAGCAACCAGATGGAGGCAGACGTGTTGGGGGACACCATCCCAGCCATCCTGACCAACCAGGTGATGGATGAAGAGCTGCTGGTCTGGATGCTGGGAATCTCCCTCCAAAACCACATGGTGATATTTGTGCAACAACTTATCCATGCCACTGTGCAACGGTGCAGCAAGGAGGCCTACCAGCTGCTGGGCTGGCAGGACGCCTGTGTTGCTGGGGGACAGGAGGGCAGCCCTGTGAATGCTCCACTGCCTCCCAAGGAGGGTCTCCCCTGTCACTGGCCCAGCCCCCTCCGGCAACCCTACAAGATCCATCATGGATGAGCTCCCTGGCACCTCATCTGCTGCCATTGGTGCAGGTCCCAGCAGCCACCCCTCTGCTCCTGTTGCTATCCCCATGGAGTAAGAAGGACCCCAGAAGGAACGAGAGGAGGCTGTGCTCAGGCCCTCCACTTCCAGCTGGGGCAGTCAGTGCTTCCCTGGGGGGTCAAGGCAACTCCAAAAGAGGAGGGCTGGAAGCTCCGAGGACTCTCCAGACAAGGGGAGGCCAGCTCCACATCAGTGACCTTGGAGGATGCCTGGGGGGATGGTCAGACCAGGACTGGGCCATCAGCTGGGGCATGTACCAGCCCTCAAGGGCTCCCAGCTCCCTCAATCCAATTATCCAAATGAAATAAATTAATGAAAACTAAAGAAAAGGTGTCAGTATTACTAACAGTGCAGGCGGAGTTGCTATCCTTGCCCTTTTTTGCTGGGACAGGTGGGATGTTAGCGCTGAGGGGTCCCTCTACATGTGACAGGTTTTCCACTGGTTTCCCAGAGGCAAGTGCTGCCCAGCTCCAGGCTTGCATCTCTGCAGCTGGTCCCGGGACAGATGTTTCCAGCCAGGGGCTCTCCAGGGACAGCGTGCACCCCATCCTCATCACCCCAGGCCTGGCCTCCTCATCCCCACACCCTCTGCCCTCACATCCTGGGGCTTTGCTCTCCTACCAGCCTGCACTGCCCAGTGCAGCCTCGCTATGGCGGTGCCCAAACCCACCCTCCTATGCAGAGTCATGACTTGGTGCTGCTCTCTGCATCACCCAGGGTCACACCTTGCCAAGGCAGGAGCCCCAAGAAGTTCAACAAGGGGAAGTGCAAAGTCCTGCAGCTGGGGAGGGACAATGCCAGGACCCAGCACATGTGGTGGTGGGCTGCCTGGCTGGAAAGCAACCAGGGAAAGGTGACCGTGCTGCTGCCCTCGAGCACAGGCTTTCTTCCTGCTCATCCAGATCCAGCCTTGGTGCTGGCATTTCTTCTCCTCTCCTTGGAAAGGACCCATCTTCAGCAGATGCTCAGCAGATGGATGCCAAAAGGCTGAGGACACTGAGTTTGTCTAGTTTGGAGAAAAGAAGGCTGAGGGGTGAGGTCATTGCTCTCTACAGCTTCTTGAGGAAGGGAAGAGGAGAGGGAGGTGCTGATCTCTTCTCCCTGGGATCCAGTGACAAAATGCATGGAAATGGTTCAAAGTTGCATCAGGGGAGGTTCAGAATAGGTATTAGGAATAACTTCTTTACCAAGAGGTTGGTCAAACACTGGAACAGGCTCCCTAGAGAGGTGGTCAATCCCCTAAGCCTGTAAATGCCTTAAAAAGAAAATGGATATTTGGACAATACCATTCATAATGGGCTTAAATTTTGGTCAGCTGTGGAGTGATCAGGCAGTTGGACTAGATGCTCGTTGTAGGTGCATGCCAACTGGAACTCTCCTTTCCCCTTCCCTCCCCTCCCTTCCCTTCCCCTTCCCCTTCCTTTGGCGCTTCCTGTAGTTCTTGCTGCTAGAAAATCTTTACAAACATGAATAAATTCAGTAGCCTGGTTCCCCAAGGTGGGTTCACCTCCCTTGCCCATGGGATGGTTCCTTTCCATAATCCTCTGTAATGTTCCAGCTCTTCCACTGTGTTCCACCAACAAGGCAGGGACTGGCCATACCACCCTTAAGCCTGTCATTTCCAAACTTTGTGTTTGACTCCAGATATATATATAGTTTTGGGTGTAGTAAATACAAACTTCTCTAATCTGATTTTACAGGAAGCAAAGAATGTTACACTTTTTACTTATTTAGGTCAGTCAGCAGTTTGTGGGCACCTGTGAAGAAATTCATATGAATGGTCTCAAAAGAAATTGCTATGCAAAAATCAGTAGACAAGTTTACTCTGAAGGTGTGTACTTATTAGATATGTCTCTTTTAATGGCATTCCCAAGAATAGAATGGGAGCACTGTGCTGCAGCTTAATTTTACTTCGTTATCTCCCCTGTTCCTTAAAACACTTCTTCATGCTCAAAGCCTTTTCTATATGGCTGATGGCCCTATAAATAGAATGCTAAAAGGAATTCACATGCAGGTACATAAGGTCTGTTGAAGAAGTGTGAGACTGGCTGTTTTTAAACAATCAGAAAACACCTTAGATTTCAAGTCACAACAGGATTTATAGCACAAATGCTTAAAGCCAAGGAGGAGTTTCTCTACCAACAAGAAGTTGCTTCTTCTGTACTTGTTTTCCTGCTTTCATTTCTGTTCTTGGGTTTGACATATAAACTTGCTGCACTAACACCATGAAAAGAAAATAAAAGTAACTATTTATTTTGTTATATTGCTCCTGCATGTAAATATCTCTCTTGGGTGTTTTTTGGGGGTTTTGAGGTTTTTTTTTTTTTTTGGCTTACATTCATGCTTTCTTTCTTTCCCACTCCTGCAGTTCTCCAGGGACAACCCTCAGCTGAAACAGAAAACTCAATCCTATAGAGCTCTATAGGATTATTTTAGCTCATTTTATGATCAGAATACGTATTTAATGGGGAGCTCCCAAGAGGTCCGATGGTGTGAGTTAGCTACTGTGCATCTGCATATTTATTTTTCCTTCTGGCTGAACTTCAATGACAAAGCATTGCTAAAAATGTATTGTCTCCTTTGAAATATTGGAACAGTAGCAGGAATTTAAATTCATACACTTGAATATCCGTCTCTTACAATATTTAATAAAATTGCTTTGGTACTCTGCAAAAGGTGCTATTAAAATGTAAATATTTGTTACAGCTAGCCAGTGTAGCAGTGCAGGTACTGCTCTCTCACTGCTGTTCTTTCATTAGGTATTTTGGGGCAGCTCTGGGTACCTCAAAATCATGAGGTATCTGGCGAGAGTGGGCAGAGGAGCGGATAAGAAAGATGTTGACTTGAGTGTTACTCCCCTCCAACAAAATTGTGTACTTGTTCCTTTGAGGAGGCTGTGATGGGTTTCTTTCTGCCAGCTGAAGTAGCATCCTTTATCAACAGAAAAGAGCTCTGAATTTCAAAAATAACATCCCATTTGCCATCCTACCTTGAAAACCAAGACACTGGTCCTCACTCTTTAAATGTCTTCCTGTTGCTATCCCCATTATTCTCAGCTACATGGGTATAGATATTTATTCTACAGATAAACAAACTGAGGCTTATAGATGGAATCTATTCAGACAGATTTTGATTTATTTATAGACATGGCCACAAAGGAACACCACCTGTTCTTGGTAGTAATTTTTAGGTTAGTATTGCAGTACTTTTTGTGCTCTAAGTTATTCCTTCCGTTATATAAAAGTTCAAAGGCAACAATCTCTGAAAAAGTGAACTAGCTTCTTTCCTGTTTCCAATAGCACTAATCTTAC